>NC_140165.1:161795764-161860210 GCF_963971535.1 Notolepis coatsorum | reverse complement strand
GATGGGGGACGGGGTGCGGGGGGGCAAGTTGATGTTGATGTTGATCGTTGAGCAGCCTGACAGCCCGTGGATAGAGGCTGTTGGTCAGTCTGCTAGTTCCGGACTGGGTGGATCTATACCTTCGACCAGAGGGCAGCAGTTGAAAAAGATGGTGTGCTGGGAGGTGAAGACTGTGGAGATATCTGGGAGGCTAGCTCCAGTGATCCTCCTTGCAGCCTTGACCACTCTGTGGAGGGCCTCCTTCTCTGCCCTGGTGCAGCTGGAAAACCACACCAGTAGTCCGTACGCGAGTACACTCTCTACTGCGCAGTGGTAGAAGTTGGCCATCAGTCCCTGTGGGAGTTTAGCCCATTTAAGCTTCCTCAGATAGAAGAGGCGCTGCTGTGCTTTCCCCACAGCAGAGGTAATGTTGATCCGCCAGGACAGGTCATCAGACATCGTCACGCCCAGAAACAAACATTTTGAAACCCTCTCCACCTCCTCATTTCCAAGTGGCTGAGGTCACCAGTCCTGCGGAAATCAACGATCATCTCCTTGGTCTTCGTGGGGTTGAGAGCAAGGTTATGACCATCGCACCACTCCACTAGTCGCTCAACCTCCCTCCTGTATGAGGTCTCATCATTCCCTCTGATGAGGCCAAGTACTGTTGTGTCGTCTGCAAATTTGACTATGAGGTTAGATGGAGAGGAGGAACAACAGTCGTGGGTGAAAAGTGTGTAGAGAAGTGGGCTGAGCACACACCCCTGAGGGGCCCCGGTGCTAGTGGGCAGGGTGGGGGATGTGTGTGCTTGCCAATCCTGACATGTTGTGTGCGATTTGTGGAAGTGCTTGAGTTTACAAAAGGTCCTTTGCACTATATATATTATTCCTAAAAGTGCTGCACTTTGTTAAAGGGGAACTATCTTACTATTTCTTTCACTATTTGGGCAATTTTACACAATTCCTGTGAGTCTATGGAACACATCTGTAAGTTTTTTTTCAATCAAATTCATTGTTTTGTATTTCTATTCAAGTATTTTAGAGCAGCATTTTCTGCCCTTCAAGATTCCAAGCTGTTTTTATCTGGGCTCGGCCCATACTCGCAATGTGCTTTGAGTGACAGTCACCCACAGTCTGCACTGCAATGCACTGGCAGATACCTTTTGGGGGAGAGAGAGAGACTCGTTAATTTCGCCATGGGGGGGGGGGGGGGGGGGGGCATAATCCCACGGGACAATGCATTGGTAACTTGTTTCAAATGACAATATATACCCCGTGAATATTATTGCACGGATCGGAATACGCGTAGGAGTGTGCGCTATGATATTTTGCAACAGGTTGACGCGCGTGCTGATATGAGAGAGCGGGGGAACGAGAGAGAGATAGAGGGAGAGACAGATAGAGAGAGGGAGAGAGAGAGATAGAGAGATCGTTCCGAGAGAGAGAGAGGAGAGATCGTTCCGAGAGAGAGAGACAGAGAGAGCAAGAGAGAGCCTCCTCCCAGTCCCATTACCTTCCCACCCGTTTTATATAGTTCTCTGGTTGATTCACGATGTGTGTGTGTGTGTGTGAGAACAGCTGAAGGTCTCTGCTAAATAACCGCTTCCGCATTATTTGCACTCGCTGCTCATATAAACGTATCACAGTTGATTGTGGGCGGGCGGTGGCAGATCAGTGCCTATTCACGTCAGCGAGCGAGTCAAATCAGAATGGCTTGGTTCAGTGGGGGAGGATTTTGTCTCATCTGAACTGGAGGAATGCGCAAAAAAAATTATTTGAGACCTAGACAGTGTTGGTACAACCCCACATTGCTAGAAAACAATGCACACCCCTGTAAAAGGCCATTTATAAGATAGTTCCCCTTTAAAAATGGCATTGATCTGTTGGTCTGTGTAGTAGCTAATAAACAAGATTTTGTATAATGTATATTCATTGATAAGTCTTGAATTAATTCGATTATATTTTTTAATCAAGTCCCACCACTAGTATTTAGCCTAAACCCAAGTTATGATATTCTTCCTGTGATCCTGTTATACAGAATATGCTCTTTTACAGAACATGCTGTTCTTTTTATTTTTTTGTTTCTTGATTTACAAACAAACATCCACGTACAACATTACAATTGGCGGTCAAAATTATAAGAGACACTGACAGTACAATACAATTCGAATTGTAGAACATGCTGTTCTATCACAATGAGAGCATTATTTACAAGTAACGTTAGTGAAGCAGAAGGAATACAATCTCTTGACCACAGGCTGCACCTCTCCTTGCCAGGTTATCTCAGCAGTGCTTGGATGCAAATTCAAAGAAATTCAACACACCCTATGTCAGCATTCCACACCACAGGGAGACCCGTCTGATCAAACAGCCCCAATATTAACAGTTTGAGTGCCAGCCATTTAACATTGGAAACCCTGTTGAATGCCAGCACCCACTTCAATGATAGCGTTGTGAACGCATAATCTCTCTACTAAATTATGGCTATGTGTCTAATCCGCCTGTCGTTTATCAATGACTTGTTTGCAGTCAACATTGTCAAAACGGATTGTTTTTTTATCGGTTCATTTTCGTTTTATAGCATTTTGAAAAGCCCCTCGTTTTCAAAGAAAATATATAGATTCCGTGATAAACGGCATTTACTGGAATATTCTAGCATACACAAAAAGTTGTAATTTTTCAGCCTATTTATGAATCGTTTTCAAATAAACGCTAGATTATCGATAGTATGTGTACTTATGCACGCTATAGAGGCGGGCTGAAAAATCGATTCTCTCATTTCCTCATCAGCGATCACAACCACACACACACACACGCATGGGGCAAACGCTTATATCTCTGTGAAAACAGCTCTGATTATCCTAAGACTGGTAAAATAAATTCCTTACCTGAGATCAGATGTTATCCAAAGAGATTATTCCAATTCCTGATCGCCATTCCAAATATCGATCACGCTTATTGATTACAGCGTTGGTACTGTAAATACATAATCCACGCTGTTCTGATGGCCGGCGATCACTTGGTCTCTTCAGTTGGCTTGAGGGAAAAGTTAAATGAGCAAACTGACCACTCCCCCTGCATCAGTCTAAAGTAATGGGGTGCAGTTACACAGGGAGAGACGATAGGGGGCGGTATCTTCCCAATTGAGCTCAGAGAGACTCTGCAGCACTAACCCGAGGCTCGATTGATGAAATATGAATTCAAATCGCCAATAAAAAAAAACGGCAAACAAACGCTATATAGCGTCGGGGGCACTCAAAGGTCGGCATGAACTAACGACAAAAAGCGTCCGTGGCATCCAATGTGTTAAAGGTGCTATAGATCAAATCTATAGAGTAACACTTCCCCACACGGAAGGCACCTGATTGGATAAATGACATGCTGGTGCTCTAGTGTGACATCTAGTGGCTGAATGTTATCTATAGCACCTTTAAACAACTTTTTGCATATTATGTACAAATCAAATTCCATTTTGAAAATGAGGCGTTCGATTGAAAATATTCCAATGTACACAAATCTACTATTATCTCATTTTGACCAAGTAAGAAGAAGCACGATATGTCGATTTCACCGTGATTATCAATGGTGTGTGTATGATCAAAGCGACGGGCGAGTTACCCTGACGACGCCGTCGGAGTGTCCGGTGACGATGACGTTCTGAGTGTCCCATTCGTTCATCTCCGACACGCAGCAGCACAGGATCTGCTGGCTGCGGCCCGTAAAGGTGTTGGCGCTGGCGATGGGGCTGCCGTTGATGCTCCATACGTGGATGTAAGTCCCGGCGCTGGACACGATGTCTCCCTGCAAGAGTGTGCACACATGGATTTGAATGATTTATTTATGTACACATAAATACAAGTATGTGAAGGACTTAGACTAAAAAACTGAAAAACAGAGAACCTTCAATAAGAAACATAGACCCAAATGGACAGACATGGTCCTCCTTCAGGGTCATACATGCTTTTGTATCTTTTGTGTGCATGTGTAATACATGCAAGTTTGCCGCCATTCAGAGTGGAGAGGAGAGAGTGTGTCTGTCGTCCCTCCAAACCTACCGTGAGTTCATTGATGCACAGAGCAGACACGGGCGCTCGATGTCCCCTGAGCTGGGTAACGAAGGACAGCTTGTTCAGGTCCCAGACAATGCAGGTCCGGTCCCGCGAGCCGCTGACTATGATGTGGTAGGCTGAGGATGCCGTGAGACATGTCACCGCATCCGTATGGCCCAGTAACGCCTGCGACGAGACACAAAACACAAGGAAGGTCACTTGCTACGCTGATGATAACACCATGCAAGTCAGACAGGAAAACTATGAAGTATATGAAGTATATATATATAGCACAATATCATGTTATCATACAAGTCAGACAGGACAACTATGAAGTATAATGTATATAGCACAATACATGTTATCCAAAACAAAACTGCTATTTTTAAAACCATAATTTACATTAGATAATAGTGCTAACAATTATGGCGATAATGCTATCTACAACCGCTTTCACACAGCCTTTCATACAGCCTTTTTCCTGTACTAATCTGATCTCTCCTGTTTAGGGCTCATGTGAATGAAAGCTGTAGTAAAGATTCCAGAATATCTGCTATAATAAATCACACTACAAGGCAATAGTTAAAAGAAATTCTACAACGGCAAATAAAATAAACTAGAATAATCTAATGCAATAATATTACTATACTGATATTCAGGGGTCATAGCAGCAGCACAGAGAAGTGGAGGTACAGACATGGTAATAGAAGTGACAATAGAACTATATGAGAATAAAACATAACATAAAACATAAAAAAAGAACAAGATCAAATATGAATAATAATAACACAATGACAGGAGAGACATATGTTACTCAATCGATAATAATAACACATTGACAGGTGAGACATATGTTACTATCAATAATAATAACACAATGACAGGTGAGACATATGTTACTCTATCAATAATAATAACACAATGACAGGTGAGACATGTTACTATATCAATAATAATAACACAATGACAGGTAAATGGCTGCTTTTTTATATAGCGCTTTTATCCAAAGCGCTTTACAATTTGTTACTCCCATTTTTACCCATTCACTCACACATTCACACACCGACGGCGGAGGCAACCATGCAAGGTGCCAACCTGCTCATCGGGAGCAATTAGGGGTTAAGTGTATTGCTCAAGGACACATCGACACGCTGCCCGGGAGGAGTGGGAATCGAACCAGGAACCTCTGGATTGCCAGACAACTGATCTACTTCCCAAGCCACTGTCGCCCCAGGTGAGACATATGTTACTCTATCAATAATAATAACAACACAATGACAAGTGAGACATATGTGTTACTCTATCAATAATAATAACACAATGACAGGTGAGACATATGTTATAAGTATATAACAGAATGCGTGTATGTACAGCCCCCCCTGGTCATCATATACAGATTCAATTATAAAGTCAACCCCATGTGCAAATATACATAACTAACTAAGCCTACTCTGTACAATGTTCAATACTGCATACTGAGTCTTAGTCTACCCTGGTATATGTAAACAGATTAAGTGGATTATCAAAAAATATGGTGCTAGTAAATTAATGAGTAATGTGCGAGCGTGTGTACATGTGTTTAACATTATCGTATAGATATATAATAGATATCCAAGAGATATACAGTACCCGTGTACAGAAATGTGTAGAGCATACGAAAGTGGTTCATGAGTGAGTTGTACCTGTTTGAGGGTGAGCGTCTTGGCCCTCTCCTTGGTTCATGAGTGAGTTGTACCTGTTTGAGGGTGAGCGTCTTGGCCCTCTCCTTGGTTCATGAGTGAGTTGTACCTGTTTGAGAGTGAGCGTCTTGGCCCTCTCCTTGGTTCATGAGTGAGTTGTACCTGTTTGAGGGTGAGCGTCTTGGCCCTCTCCTTGGTTCATGAGTGAGTTGTACCTGTTTGAGGGTGAGCGTCTTGGCCCTCTCCTTGGTTCATGAGTGAGTTGTACCTGTTTGAGGGTGAGCGTCTTGGCCCTCTCCTTGGTTCATGAGTGAGTTGTACCTGTTTGAGAGTGAGCGTCTTGGCCCTCTCCTTGGTTCGTGAGTGAGTTGTACCTGTTTGAGAGTGAGCGTCTTGGCCCTCTCCTTGGTTCATGAGTGAGTTGTACCTGTTTGAGAGTGAGCGTCTTGGCCCTCTCCTTGGTTCATGAGTGAGTTGTACCTGTTTGAGAGTGAGCGTCTTGGCCCTCTCCTTGGTTCCTGAGTGAGTTGTACCTGTTTGAGAGTGAGCGTCTTGGCCCGCTCCTTGGTTCATGAGTGAGTTGTACCTGTTTGAGAGTGAGCGTCTTGGCCCTCTCCTTGGACGAACCCGTCTCCCACACACAGATGGCAGTGCTGGTGCCCCCGGTGATGACCAGCTTGGGGTCGGGACAGATGGCACACAGGATCTGGCCCCACTCCGACAGACACTCGTACACCACCACCGCCTGCAAACGTCACAGGGACACTCGGTCAGAAGGGGGGCGGGGCCGAGAGGGGATTGGTTATTTAGGGCAGGTTAATAGGACAAACGTTTTCCCAGTTCTTACACTGCTGAACTATTAGTCTACACTGTTTTATAAAAAACGACCATTTTACCCATGTTCTTATATTACTTGCAAACGCTCCCATTGCCACTATCGAACATGTTTTATGACAAACTCGACAGGTTCATATGGAATGTTAAGAAAGCCAGGCTTCGCCTAAAGTTGTTATATCTACCGTAAGAGAGGGGGACTTCAACTTCCTAACCTCAGAAAGTATTACATGGCCGCCCAGCTGACCGCAGCATCGCACTACTTTAGTACAGTAACACCTCCAGCCTGGGTGTGTCAGTTCCAGATCTACCATTAGCTTTATACTTATACTCTTCAGACATTAGAACATTGAAGAAATGTACAAAAAATCCTTTTCTTAAAAATACAATATTAATTTGGTATGCGGCACATAAACATGTACCTGTGTTGTCTCAATTCACACCTATATGGGGTAATGAACAGTTTGTCCCGGGCAGAAAATATTGGGGATTTAGAGAATGGAATAGAGGAGGCGTTAAAAAAGTGAGGGATCTACAGTATATGAAGACAGAGATTTGCTTTCTTCAATTATGTCAGATGTAGCAAATCCCTAAGAAACCACCTATTCAAATATTTACAGTTAAAAAGTTACATGTCATCAAAATATGAACAGAAAATGCGTACACCACCTCTATCGAAAGTGGAAAAAGATTTTGTCCGAAATTTGGAAGAGAAAGGGCATGTATCTACATACAGGTATTAACATATTAGTTACGTATAGTAAGGAATCATCACTAGATAAATTGGAAGCCTGGAAAACATACTGTATATGCAAGAAGATATTAAAGAGGATTGGAATAATGCATGTTTAACACAATGGACGCCAGACCCGAGATAAGTCGGGTTAACTCGCCATCGCTTGAGCGCCGAACCCGAGAAAAGTCGGGTTTTAATCGTTATTTATTTTATTCGCTATATCCATTCATAATTCATCCATCCAGCCTTATGTTATCATTGGGAATGGCTCAGAGATCGCAAACGGCCAATACCGCCACCTAATGCCTTGCGGCCGCTATTGCACTCCATTTGAAACGATGTGATTTGTTTTCTCGGCCGAGCTGCGGCGTGGGGGCGGGGTCTAAACACTCTTACAAACATCTCAAAACAAACTGGTCAGACTACTGCTTGACCTTACACCTAGAACCCACCTCACCCCTGCCCACTTCGACAACCTAGGATGGCTTAGAGTAGACGACAGAGTACAACAACTTGCAATGGGCCTGGTCTACAAGATACACTACACGACCAAGGTACCCATGTACATGTCAAAATACTTCCCAAAGGTCAGTGAATACCACGATCACAACACCAGAGGGAGCTCCACAAATCATGTCAAACCCAGATTCGGCTCAAATAAGGGACTAAACACGTTTCGCAATTATGCCACATCAATGTGGAACGCCCTACCCAAAGCTGTAAAGGAATGTGGATCACTACCCACTTTCAAAACCTCTCTCAAGGGACACCTACGGGAGACTGCAATTCAACACTGGCCCCTGTAAATATCCTAACCCAATCATTCCAACCCCCTCCAATGTACAGTCATTTACCTAGTATGGTTTTGTCAATAGTTCAATGTACAATTGTGTTTGTTTGTACAGTGTCTCCTCCCCCCCCCCCCTCAATGTACAGTGTTACTTGTTTATACAGTATGCCCCCCGCCCCCCCCCCCCCCCCAACCACCTCCAATGTAAATTACCCAGTATGGTTGTCAATATCCCAATGTACCCAACCCCCCCCACCCAACCTCCAATGTACAGTTTCTACGTCAAATGTATATACTCCCTTTTCTTGACTCCTTCTGTATCACAAACAGTACTGTATTTGCAAATCTGGTATGTCATAAATGTATAGATGTAGCAGTACTGACTATCTGTATGTCATGTATGTCATATATGTCTATATGAATTGAAAATGGGGGACCCTGATGGAAACAAGACAAACGTCTTTCTCAGGTCTGCATCCCCTTAACAATTGTATGTATTGAGCCGTACTGTATTGTACCCATTCTGCAATCTGTTAAATAAAGTTTTCATTCATTCATTCATTCATCCGGCAAAACAAGCGCTTATAGGGATGGCATCGACGAGGGTCCCCGCCCACCCGTTCATGTGCAATGCTGGATAACGTTGGACACACGATCGCGATCAGTATTTGGAATGGCGATCAGATCATTTGATTATTCTTTTTGCAGTACATCATAGACAAGGTAAGGACTATGTTATCAATCTTGCGTTGATCCAATAATATTTTCCCCACGATCGCAGTGTGTGTCTGTAATGTACACCGTTGGTGGCGATTGAAGCATAGAAAAAAGACCCCCCCCCCCACCCTTTCGTGCATGCATGATGAAACATAATACCGATAATCTAGCGTTGATTTCAGATTGATTCAATAATCAGGTGAGAAATGGCACGATTTATAATGAAATGCAGTAAAGCGCTATTTGGCGGAGTTTCCTGGGATTACACAGGATCACTCTAAAACTATACTCATATTCACTACGGTATAAAACGGAAATGTATGGATGAAAAAATTATCAGTTTTTTGCATGTTGACCGGAAGAAACTCACTAACAATCGGCGTTGTTATTAGATCCATAGCTATAATATTTAATACAGGTTTAGCACTGCAAACACCGGAATTTATCCCCATTGAACAGAGCGCTGACACACAGCGGCCCAACGCCCATAGCAACCTCTGGCACTGACCCTGTTAAAGGCACAAAAGCAAACAATCAACACAAGGTTTAAATTGCTCCAATATAAGTGGTTAATGAGAATGTTCATAACTCCCGTCAAACTCCATCGTATGTCTGCCAGTATTTCAGATCTTTGTTCTAAATGTTGGGAACAGAAGGGTACTTTGTTTCACTGTCTGTTGCCCAGAGATACAAAACTTTTGGAAGAAGGTCTTAAAATATTTGTCAGAAATGTTTGACGTCAAAGTGCCTTTAAGTGCCAAACTTTGTATACTTGGAATATACCCGGAGGACTTTGTACAAACTCAGAGACGGACTAGGCTTCTGGACTTTGGGCTCCTCCAGGCCAAGAGGGCTATTGCACTATGGATGCTCCGACACTGAGAATGTGGATAAAGGAACTTTCAGACTGTATCAGCCTGGAAAGACTGACTTACAAAGCAGAAAGACTTTGTTCAACTCTGCGAACCATATATGTCTGTTGTGCCAAATGGAAACGTGGGTGCTACTTAACATTTTGGTTGCCAAAAACGTAGAACTACGTTTCTGTCGCCCGATCGCTGAGTGCCGGAAACGTAGATCTACGTTTTTCTCACGGTATTTCTTTTATTCGCTATTGCCATTCATAATTCAGCGGGGCACCTTGTGCATGCTGTACTGAATGTGTCTGAGCTGGCAGACGGTCTTATACTGCCCTCTAACGCCTTCAGCCATTATTGCACCCAGTTAGAAACGGGTTCGTTTCTTTTCTCTACAGAGCTGCGGCATGGGGGCGGGTCCTAAACACTCCGGCAAAACACACGCTTGTAAGGATGGTTTGGACAACTGACCCGGCCTGCCCGTTCATTGTGCAATGCCCAACAACGTCGGAGACAGGATCGCTGTGGATAACTGGAATGGCGATCAGATATTTGGATTCTTTTTTTTGCATTACATCAGAGACCAGCTAAGGACATTATATATGAAAGCTTGCGTTGATCTGATATTTATTTTAGACCGGCATGCTTGCTCAAGGAAGGATAATAATTATGATCTAGCGTTGATTTCAGGAAGATCCGATAATCAGGCGAAAAATTACAACGTGTTTATTGAATTACACAAAAACGCAGTTTTCGCGTCTTTTCCGTGGAATGACTCAGAAGCACCCAAACTATATTCATATTTAAAACGGAAATGTACGGATGAAAAAATAATCTGTTTTTTGCACGTTGACCAGAAGCAAGTCCCTGAGACTCGACGGCGTTATTAGACCCATAGCTATACTATAAAATATAGGTTTAGCTCTACAAACTACAACTACGTTTACATGGGGTTAATGGACGGCAAGGAAGGGGTCACTTCCCGGAAGGGGCGTGGCACTCAATGTGTTAAAAGTAAACTATAACATTATTTTTTAACTACCCGTATATTTAACAATAAAGAAGTTTCAACTCTTAGTTACTCTTACTCTATTTTTAGAAACACTTTAATTTGCAGGTTGAATGTATGTGTACAAATGGAGATATAATATACTACGTTAGTTGTGTTGTTAAAAAGAAAAATTATAATAAAAAACGTGTGTTAAATTATACGTTATTGTGGTGCATTATTGTATAAAAAAAATACAATTAGACATCATTGTAAAAAGAAAATGGTGTGAACTTAAGTGAATAGGATACCCACAAGGGAGAAGAGGAGAAAGACGAGGACATTGTAACTACTATAGACCACTACACTTCCGCGTTACATTGAAATCGGGGAGGAGAGAGCGGGGGAGCATATGAATGAATGTGGACGAGAGCCGTGATGTAAGTGGTTGCCGATACGGCTGTGGGGGTGCTGGAGACATGATCGAATAGACGTTTATGCGCCTCAATCTCCTGAACACGGCGTGACCCATTCCTAATCGATCAGAACTCTATCGGCAGAGAAAAAGCCCATTTTAAAGCACCTATTCCGCATGCACATGCGCAGAGTGCCCATGGAGTCTGGACGACGCGAGATGACACACAAATGAATGTGGACTGTTCCATCAGAGGGCGGAGCTTCGGTGGTAATGTGAGTGGCTACAGACCGCTGCACTTAAATATAAACATTAGTCTACCTGGAGACTCAATGAGGTAATTGTAGACGTCGCCATAAGACACGTCTGGCCATTTAGTGGGATCATTTTTTCATTATCCTGTTCGGCTGAAAGGACACTGGCCACCGAAGCTCCGCCCTCTGATGGAACAGTCCACATTCATTCGTGCGTCATCTCGCGTCGTCCAGACTCCGTGGGCAATCTGCGCATTTGCATGGAGAATAGGTGCTTTAAAATGGGCTTTTTCTCTGCCGATTTAGTTCTGATCGATTAGGAATGGGTCACGCCGTGTTCAGGAGATTGAGGCGCATAAACGTCTATTCGATCATGTCTCCAGCACCCCCACAGCCGTATCGGCAACCACTTACATCACGGCTCTGATCCACATTCATTCATATGCTCCCCCCGCTATCTCCTCCCCGATTTCAGAATCCCGGAAGTGTTGCGGTGGTCTATAGTACGGGTAACAGTGGAAGGTTTGGGAGAAGAGGAGAAAGACGAGGACATTGTAACTACTATAGTACGGGCAACAGTGGAAGGTTTGGGAGAAGAGTAGACTTACATTTGATGATCACCAGGGGGCAATGTTGCCCCACTAAACTGTCTCATTCATGAAATCAGTAGCAGTATGTTGGCCTGTATGCGTGTGTGTGTGTAGGGGTGTGAGTGTGTGAGCCTTGTGAATGTGTGCTACCAACAAGCGATGTACCAGTACTTAACTTTACATATCAGACAAAAAAGCAGGGAATTCATGTTTTTCTTTCTTTTCCAACATGCCCCACCATGTCAACCTGTATCAGATTCTATTGTCTAACTATAAAAGAAGGAATCTATATCTGTGTGTGTTTGTGTGTCTGTCTGTCCTTCGCATTTCTCAAGAACCGGCTTCACGCTTGGTGGGTGTATTGCTGAGGACTCAGGGAAGGTGGGGTAAAATTTGGTGCCATTTGGCCAGATAGTGGCACTATAGTGCCGTCTGTACTGCGCAATGTTCGCATATCTCAAGAATCATTCATCCGACCAGGTGGGTTGTTGTGAGCGTCCCCACTGACTGACTGACCTCGTCTGACTCGTAGTTGACCAGGCAGGTTGTTGTGCGTCCCTACTGACTGACTGATTGACTGACTGACCTTGTATGACTCGTAGTTGACCAGGTGTGTTGTTGTGAGCGTCCCTACTGACTGTCTGACTCGTAGTTGACCAGGTGTGTTGTTGTGAGCGTCCCTACTGACTGACTGACTCGTAGTTGACCAGGCAGGTTGTTGTGAGCGTCCCTACTGACTGACTGACTCGTAGTTGACCAGGTGTGTTGTTGTGAGCGTCCCTACTGACTGACTGACTCGTAGTTGACCAGGCAGGTTGTTGTGAGCGTCCCTACTGACTGACTGACTCATAGTTGACCAGGTGTGTTGTTGTGAGTGTCCCTACTGACTGACTGACTCATAGTTGACCAGGTGTGTTGTTGTGAGCGTCCCTACTGACTGACTGACTCGTAGTTGAACAGGCAGGTTGTTGTGAGTGTCCCTACTGACTGACTGACTCGTAGTTGACCAGGTGTGTTGTTGTGAGCGTCCCTACTGACTGACTGACTCGTAGTTGACCAGGTGTGTTGTTGTGAGCGTCCCTACTGACTGACTGACTCGTAGTTGACCAGGTGTGTTGTTGTGAGCGTCCCTACTGACCTTGTATGACTCGTAGTTGACCAGGTGTGTTGTTGTGAGCGTCCCTACTGACTGACTGACTCGTAGTTGACCAGGTGTGTTGTTGTGAGCGTCCCTACTGACCTTGTATGACTCGTAGTTGACCAGGTGTGTTGTTGTGAGCGTCCCTACTGACTGTCTGACTCGTAGTTGACCAGGTGTGTTGTTGTGAGTGTCCCTACTGACTGACTGACTCGTAGTTGACCAGGTGTGTTGTTGTGAGCGTCCCTACTGACTGTCTGACTCGTAGTTGACCAGGTGTGTTGTTGTGAGCGTCCCTACTGACTGACTGACTCATAGTTGACCAGGTGTGTTGTTGTGAGCGTCCCTACTGACTGACTCGTAGTTGACCAGGTGTGTTGTTGTGAGCGTCCCTACTGACTGACTGACTGACTCGTAGTTGACCAGGTGTGTTGTTGTGAGCGTCCCTACTGACTGACTCGTAGTTGACCAGGTGTGTTGTTGTGAGCGTCCCTACTGACTGACTGACTCGTAGTTGACCAGGTGTGTTGTTGTGAGCGTCCCTACTGACTGACTGACTCGTAGTTGACCAGGTGTGTTGTTGTGAGCGTCCCTACTGACTGACCTTGTCTGACTCGTAGTTGACCAGGCAGGTTGTTGTGAGCGTCCCTACTGACTGACCTTGTCTGACTCGTAGTTGACCAGGCAGGTTGTTGTGAGCGTCCCTACTGACTGACTGACCTTGTCTGACTCGTAGTTGGCCAGGCGGCAGCTGAGGTCGGCATAGCCCCAGGCGAAGGTCTTGCTCCAGGCCGGAGGCACCAGCACTTTGTTCTGTTCCACAGCCAGGATACCTTTATCTGTACAGACAACCTGACCAACTGGCTCCTTCAACTCTGTAGGGAGGAAGGAGGAGGGGGGAGAGAGGGTGTAGGGGAGAGAGAGAGAGGGTGTAGGGGAGAGAGAGAGAGAGAGAGAGAGAGGGTGTAGGGGATAGAGAGAGATAGAGAGATATGGATAATAGATATAGATAGACAGACAGACAAGACGCAGACAGAGAGAAGTGAAATAAAATTATGAATTCATACGTACCAACAAACATGGATCACACACCCACTATTTTGTATTGGTCTATAATATGCTTATAGAAATGGAGAGGGAGAGAGAAGAAGTGTGTTGTGTGTGTGTGTGTGTGTGTGTGTGTGTGTGTACCTTTGACAGGGGCCAGGGAGGGCCGCAGGTTGTCCAGATGGTGGAAGAAGATCTTGTCGGAGGTGGAGCTGGGAGGCATGCTGGCTGGCTCTCCATTGGCCTTACTGCGGACCCGCTTGGGAGGGTGAGGCTTCTTAAACAGCTGTAGCGAAAACAAACAGAGGTCATCAATCGGCACACATGCGATGCATGCATGCAATTCGTATCTGTGATTAACCCATCCCGTCGTCCTTCCCCCCCAAGGGCAGCCGGGAGCAGACAGGCGTCAACGTGAGCCGCGCCAGGGGACCAATCCAAGTGCTCCTGTCCGTCTTCGTCAAGGACGCCACAGCGTTAGCGATCTATTGTTGTGCATGTTTTTCCATTGGGTTTATCTTATCGGGGGGGAAACCCTTGCGAGCACGGGGAGAACATGCAAACTCCACACAGAAAGGCCTGGGAGATACCCCACCTGGGTACCTGGCATCATGGAAACCTGGTCCCCAAGCGGGAATCGAACCCTGGACCTTCTTGCTGTGAGGCGACAGTGTTAACCACTACACCACCGTGCCGCTATCTGATGTCATGCAGGAGAAAACATATAATAGTGTGCAGTACATATTTGGCGAAAGCGGCCAAGAAACTGAATTCTACCCTCTAGCCACCTCCCCCCTTCTCTCTCTGGACTACTGCTACCTCAAGGACGTGGACTACTGCTACCTCAAGGACGTGGACTACTGCTACCTCAAGGACGTGGACTACTGCTACCTCAAGGACGTGGACTACTGCTACCTCAAGGACGTGGACTACTGCTACCTCAAGGACGTGGACTACTGCTACCTCAAGGACGTGGAGTACTAGCACTTTGTCTTGTGGTTTTATATGTGACCATTGCACTGTTTACATACAGTCTGGTCTGTCTTCTTTTGCACTTATCAAAATCAGAATCAGAAAGGTCTTTATTGCCAAGTAGTTTTCACATACAAGGAATTTTCTTTGGTCGTTTATGGTGCGACATTAACGGATGGACAGATAATAAAATAAAATGAAATATGAACTAAGTTAAGATAGAAGCACCATAGAATATAATATAATTATGAAATAAAAAATAAGCCAGGGCTGTACAACTGTAAAATAAAGAGGTTGAATAAAATAAAATGGGATATAAATTAATAAATTAAATATAAGCACAACATAGTACAATTATAAGTAAAAGATAAAATAGGGCAGGTTGTGGTCAAGTATATACACTATTTAGAATCAAAATAACAATACAGTGGGATGGGATCATTAGCAGGGCTGTGCAATTGGGCAGTTATGTGCAAAGAGTATGAACAGCAAAGTATGAACAAGTATGTTTTGATTGACAAGTATATAGCATTTATATAATTTATATTTATATAGTATATATTATGCCGTTATGTGCGTCTCTTTTAAACCTGCACTGGAAACCAATTCCACCGGCTTAGTTGCGAGGTCATGGAAGACACCTGAAGAGGCAGATAACCTATTTAGTCATCCTAAAAGTCCTAACATCTCATTTAAAACAAGTGAATACAAAAGCTGTTAACAGGGTAAGATAATTTAACTTGTTTCTGTACGAAATTCTGGATTTTAAGCTTGCTTTCGGAAGATAACATTTTAAGACTTTTTAAGATAATATAAGCTTGAAATACCTAAATTAATACTATACGCTTCAGTACTTTGATCAAAATCTTCCTAGTCTTTTGAAACAGCATGTGTGTGAGAGAGAGTAAATGAGTGAGTGTGAGAGAGTGAATGAGTGAGAGAGGGACAGATAAGAGTGAAAGATGGAGAGAAAGGGACATAGAGAACATTGTGAGAAAGGAGAGAGAAAGAGAAAGAGAGGGAATGTGAGAAAGAAAGAGACAGAGAGAGAGAGGCAGAGAGAGGGTATGTGAGAAAGAAAGAGACAGAGAGAGAGAGGCAGAGAGAGGGTATGTGAGAAAGAAAGAAAGAAAGAAAGGGACTTGAGGACACCGAGCATGTAAGACGTGCTTTTCGCCGCTCCGCCGTTTTGTGACAAACTTCAATTATAAATAGTCCTTTAACTACGTTTTTTCTTTTTGGACTTTGGACACTGGACAACTTATGTTCATCTACCAGTCAGGCAGACTTTTCGACACTTTAAATCGTCCATGGGTCCTGTTAAACCCAAATTAAGGACGACGCGTGCAGGACAACAAACAATATTTGATCAGCCACCCGGGCCACCCCCACCGCACGCGCCAGCTGCTAACATGACCAGCGGCAGCGCCTTTGATCTAGGGGCCTTACAATCAATGCTGAACTCGCTGAAGGAAGATATTTGTGTCAGAATTGACTCATCGGCAACTAACCTGAGAGCTGAAATCCTTGCAGTGCGCACGGAGCTGGTGAATATTACTGAAACATTGCTGCTGAAAATAAATTAACACGGGCAAACTATCTGCGAGTTGGAACGTGTGACGAGCGACCACAGTGACCAGCTCTCCTCGCTTGACTCCACTGTTAAGGAGCTCACGTCACAGGTGAAATTACTAACCGACAAATGTGAGGACCTAGAGGGGAGATCGAGGAGGAACAACCTTCGACTCGTGGGGATACCTGAGGGCTCGGAGGGTCCGCGGCCAACGGAATTCATCTGCCGCCTACTCAAGAACCTACTGGGCCTGGATGATGAGCCCCTACTCGACAGAGCCCATCGCACTTTGCGGGCTAAACCCAAAGAGGGAGAGACTCCTCGTCCGCTCATCATCAGGGTCCACTTCTTTCATCTCCGGAACGAAATCCTACGTCGGGCCAGCGCGACCTCCCGTGACACCCCTCTACTCTTCCAAGGCAAAAGGCTCTCTATTTTCCCTGATTACACCGTCGCTGTTTCCAAGAAGAGGGCTGCGTTTGGAGGAGTGAAACGTGAACTCCATGCCTGTCCTGGTATCACGTTTGGGCTGATGTTTCCTGCGGTTCTGAACATCACTCTGCCGAGTGGTTCAACGCACACGTTTGAAGACCCGGCCGCCGCCTCGACTTTCATAAACACTAAGCTCAGAAAAGCGGTTCCCCAGACTGTAACCATCAGCTGAACGGCAAGTTCATAATTCATGTCCATATGACTGAGCATATACAGACTATTTCATTTTGGGACTACGATATTTCACAATATTAACATTTGTCACTTAACCACGGAAGGGGTGGTGTTTATCTTTAGAGTTAGTAATAGTTGGTTATGCGCGCGTCCACTTTGAGGAGACGCATCAGCATGGGAGGGAGGGGGAGGGGGGAGGGAAGGGTTTGTTTACATTTACAGTTCTTTTTGTGCAATGTTTATACTGTTGTTGCTTTTTCTATGACTTGGCCACTGCACATAAAAAATACTATTAGGACATACTTTTCGATGTTACTCATTGTACACTCAACACCAGTCTATGACTCAACCTAAAACCTCACAGCAGATTGGAGGAGTGGTCAAATTTACTAGTTGGAATTGTAAGGGCTTAAATCAGCCAATCAAACGTAGTAAAGTACTGGGGCATCTTCAGAATTTGGGGGTTCATATAGCTTTCCTTCAGGAAACTCATTTCAAGCTATCTGATTATACCAGACTACGTAAACGATGAGTTGGCCAAGTGTACCACTCATCATTTCAGAGCAGAGCTAGAGGTGTGGCAATTTTAATCCACAAATCAATAAATGTTATTTGCTCAGATGTTCTCTCTGACCCAAATGGTAGATTTGTGCTGGTAACTGGAAAGCTCTGTGGCACCCCAGTGATTATGCTTAATATCTACGGCCCTAACTGGGACAATAGCTCATTTTTTAGATCTGTGTTCTCTTCGATACCTGACCTCTCCACACATTATCTGATATTAGGAGGGGACTTCAATTGCTGGCTTAATCCATCATTGGATCGCTCATCTAACAGAAATGCAGTACTTTCAAGCTCTGCTAAAACCATTCAATCTTTTATGGAAGAGTTTTCACTTTCAGACCCTTGGCGTTTTCACAACCCATCTAGCAGAGCATACTCATTCTTCTCTCATGTTCATCACACCTTCACTCGTATTGATTATTTCTTGATCGACAATCGGCTCATCTCATCAGTATTATCTTGCTCATATGATGCTATTGTCATATCGGACCACTCTCCAGTTCTAATGGAACTGCAAATTAGGGGATGTGATAACACCCGACCACCCTGGCGACTGAATACTAGTTTGTTATCGAACGAAGATTGTTACTTTTATTTCCAAGCAGATAGATATTTTTTTGGATATCAATAAGACGCCTGGGATCTCAGCTTCCTTACTATGGGAGACACTGAAGGCATACTTAAGGGGGGAAATTATTTCTTACTGCACTTATGAGACTAGAGCCAGAAAGAAGAAATTAGATAATTTAACCAAACAGATCACTCAGATTGACAACGTTTACTCTATCGCTCCATCACCTGATTTATATAAGGAACGCCTATTGTTACAAGCAGAATTCGATACTCTGACTACCACCCATACCGAAAAATTACTATTCAAATCCAGATACAATTACTATGAACACGGAGATAAGGCGAATAAACTATTAGCTCATCAATTAAGACAGGCATCAGCTTCGCATCAAATACCACAAATCCAAACTTCAACAGGCAGAACTACAGATCCCAAAGAAATTAATGAACAATTTAAAAACTTCTACTCATCTCTCTATGCTGCAGAACAACCCACTGACCCGTCTGCCTTTAGCAACTTTTTTGACTCTCTTGATATTCCTAAAGTTGACTCCGACTCAGCGGTGAAACTGGAGGAGCCTATCACAATAGAGGAGATTGAAGAGGCTGCTCACAACATGCAGGCAGGTAAATGCCCAGGCCCCGATGGTTACCCAATCGAATTCTATAGGAAGTTTTTTGGCAAATTGGCGCCACTTCTTATTGATATGTACAATGAATCCTTCTGCTGTTTTAAATTGCCCCATACACTCACTCAGGCCACAATTTCCTTAATCTTGAAGAAGAACAGAGACCCTCTCCTATGTGGGAGCTACCGTCCTATAAGTTTGCTATCCGTGGATTTAAAGCTTCTTTCCAAACTACTATCTATGCGCTTAGAATCGGTACTACCCTCTATTATTTCCCCAGATCAGACTGGATTCATAAAAAAACGGTACTCTTCTTTTAACACTAGACGGCTTCTTAATATCATGTATAATCCCTCTTCTTCCTCAATATCAGAAGCTGTGATCTCACTAGATGCCGAGAAGGCTTTTGACCGGGTGGAGTGGAGCTACCTATTCTACACCATGGAGAGATTTGGCCTGGGTAAAACATTTATCACTTGGGTGAAACTGCTTTATACCTCCCCTATAGCCTCAGTCAGAACCAACAACACACATTCTGAATATTTCCCTCTTTCGCTCTACTCGGCAAGGCTGCAATTTGAGTCCCTTATTATTTAATATCGCAATAGAACCATTGGCCATTGCTCTCAGATCAAATCCTAACATAACTGGTATTCATAGGTTTGGCATCGAACAGAAGACTTCACTTTATGCGGATGACTTGCTTTTATATGTATCGAATCTCTGTCTCTATTCCAGCTGCCCTTGATGTTTTCAGTTCATTTGGTGCAATATCAGGATATAAACTAAACTTAGATAAAAGCGAGCTATTCCCTCTGAATGCTGAAGGTCGAAATTACCCCTTACATACTTTGCCCTTAAAAATGTCCCCACTTGGCTTCACATATCTTGGCATTCGTTTCACAGACAAATTTAAGGATTTATTTAAATCTAACTTCTCCCCTTTGTTAAGCAAACTGCATAAAGACTTTGAACGATGGTCGCTATTACCCCTGTCCTTAACGGCACGAGTCAACTCAGTTAAAATGAACTCCCTGCCAAAATTCTCATACCTTTTTCAATGTTTACCCATCTTTCTCACACAAGCATTCTTCCAGAAAATTGACAGTTTGGTGTCGCAGTTCATCTGGAATAGGAGAGTCCCTACGCTCGGTAAAGCCCTCCTACAAAGACCAAAGCCTCTGGGAGGGATGGCTCTGCCCAATTTTTAATTCTATTATTGGGCAGCCAACTTTAGAGCACTACAACATTGGGCAAGGTTTGAAGACACACCTTCATCCCCTGTATGGTTGCTTTTGGAATCCTCTTCTTCCAGCCCTGCCTCACTGGCTGCTCTGGCTCACGCACCTCTACCTTTTCCCACCTCTCCCTACTCTAAAAATATCATTGTCAAATCAACACTCAGGATATGGAACCAGTTCAGACGACATTTTGGTTTACAATCTTTTTCTTTACTAGCTCCAATTACAGCTAACCCTGTTTTCCCCCCCTCTGTGATGGATAGAGCTTTTCTCTCCTGGTCCCCTCTTGGTATTAGAACGTTCAGTGATTTATATATAGAAAATATTTTTGCATCATTTGAACAACTGTCTGACAAGTTCTCTCTTTCGAGGTCACATTTCTTCAGATACTTGCAAGTCCGCAGTTTTGTACGTAATATCAACCCACAGTTCCCCAAACTCCCAGAAGCCACTCCTATTGACACTTTACTAAAGCCTACACTGGTCACAGAGGGTATTATATCTGTCCTGTATGGCTTGATTTCCTCACTGCGTCCTACCTCATTAGAAAAGATCAGGAGGAGATGGGAGGAGGACCTGGGTGAGGACATCACAGAAAACCTGTGGGAGGATATTCTACACCGGGTCCACTCCTCTTCAATTTGTGCCAGGCACGGACTGATCCAATGTAAAATTGTTCACCGTTCACACTTTACTAAAGTCAGGCTAGCCAAGATCTATGGCAACATTGATCCCACCTGTGACAGATGCCACCGTGCCCCTGCTACACATAGTCACATGTTTTGGTCCTGCCCTTCCCTGCATAACTTTTGGTCTGAAATATTTGAAACTATCTCAAATAGTATTGAGATCCCAATCAGCCCGACTGCCATAACTGCTTGCTTTGGTGTCTCTATCTCCCCTACTACTCTGTCTCTGCCACGATATAAAGCTGACCTGGTGGCATTTGTTACTCTCCTGGCTAGACGTCTCATTTTACTGCATTGGAAGTCACCCACTCCTCCATCTCACTCTATGTGGCTCAGGGATATTTTGCACTTCCTTAAGATGGAGAAAATAAGGTGTGTCATAAGGGGTTCTACAGCTAGATTTTATAAAACATGGGGCCGTTTCTTTACCTATGTTGGGGAACAAGGCTCAATCGACCCCCATAAATAATGCTCACTCCTAACCTAGCACAGTCCAGTCGAGTGACCTATCTACTTGTGCAAATGTAACCGATGTCTACCTTCTCATTTAAAAAAAAATGTGTTCCATTCATCTATTCCTGCTGTACAGTGCTTGTCCTGAGTGTACATATCTGTTTAATTGACTATGTCCGAAACAATATCTATTTATTTTGTGGTGTATTATTTTTTAGTCTATATATTCAACAGACCTATACTTTGACTACTTATACGTAGCCATGTGCAACATGTATATTATTTACATTCAACAGACCTATATTTTGTTTATTTATACATCGTTTTGTGCAATAGGTATATTGTTTATCCAACAGACCTATATTTTGACTAACTATATGTACCTTTGTGCAATATGTATATTGTCTACATTCAACAGACCTATATTTTGACTACTTATATGTAGATATGTGCAATACGTCTGGCATATATGTGTACAATTTGACCTTGTGATGATCTCATATTGCAATGAAAAAACTTCAATAAACAAAGTTTTGAAAAAAAAAGAAAGAAAGAAAGAAAGAGAGAGAGAGAGAGAGTGTGAGAAAGAAAGAGGGGGAGTGTGAGAAAGAAAGAGACAGAGAGAGAGGCAGAGAGAGGGTATGTGAGAAAGAAAGAAAGAGAGAGAGAGAGAGGCAGAGAGAGGGTATGTGAGAAAGAAAGAGAGAGAGAGAGAGAGAGAGAGAGAGAGAGAGAGAGAGAGAGAGAGAGAGAGAGAGAGAGAGAGAGAGAGAGAGAGAGAGAGAGAGAGAGAGAGAGAGAGAGAGAACCCACTTGTTTGGGGATCTGTCCGAAGTTGTTGATGAAGCCGATGGTGGCGGTCTCCTTCAGCGGGTCGTTGATGTTATAGATGTCCACCTGACCCTCGTAGAACAGGTGGTGGAACACGTTGACCGCCTCCACAGCCGGAGGGCCCTGCTGCTTGAAGCCGAAGATCAGGTCAATCCACTCGTGGAGGTGGGCCGATACATAGTCACACTCCAGGGCCTGGAGAGAGGAGAGAGGAGGAGAGAGGGGATAGAGGAGAGGGGAGAGAGGAGAGGGAAGAGGAGAGTGGAGAAGAGAAGGGATTGGAGAGAGGGGAGAAGAGAAGAGGAGAGCGGGAAGATGAGGAGAGAGGGGAGAGAGGAGAGGAGAGGGGGAAGAGGAGAGAGGGAAGATGAGAGGAGAGGGGAGAGAGGAGAGAGGGAAGAGGAGAGAAGGGAGAGAGGAGAGGCAAGAAGAGAAGAGGGAAGAGGAGAGAGGGAAGAGGAGAGGAGAGGAAAGAGGAGAGATTAGTTATTATGTATGTGTGCGTCAAACCTCAAATCCTTCTTTGATGTTTTTGTTTAGTTTCTTATCAAATCAATCGATGATGCTAGGAAATAGTCTTAGTCTGCCCAGGACAAAAAACAGAGACAGGAGGATTCATTTCGAAGCCATATCAGGTTTATATGTAGTTGCTGGTGGTTTTGCTACCTGTCTGTGGACTCTGATGAACTCCCGCGGGTCTGCCTTGGCCCAGGGGGGCAGGAGCACATCACCCAGCTTGATACCATTCTGCTTGGCGCCTGTCAAGATCATTGAAATGAGAAGAGCAAAATACAACGCATTAGGATGGGAACACAGTGGTTGCTGAGAAATGTAATGTCAGCTGATATGTTGACAGAGTTGGCAGGACCACAGCTTGAGGTTTATTGAAGAATCCATAGAAACGAAAGAGAGAATGTTAAATGCATTAACGCTCTAAAGCCAGATATGTTTTGCAAAACATTTAATATATTGGGAACAGTTTGTGATAAACTCGCTTTGAATTGTATCTGAATCATCGGGAGATTGAAAGTCTATCTCTCAGTCGCCCAGAGGCTGACTAGCAGTATGGCCTAGAATCTTGAAATATCTAGATCGGTCGTTTTCTCTTCCGAATGCAGGCTGCATCTAATCCTTTGTATGTATCTGTCACTGAGTGTTTAGCCTATAGCCAATGTAAATTCTAGGAATGGTCACATGGGCTGGGAGGACCAATGGAAAAGACAGACAGACACACACAGACACACGCTGCTTGCGCGTAACAAGAGGATAGAGAGAGGAGCGTGTCGCTGTTGTGGATGTTGAGGACGATCCAGAAATAATATAAATGAAAAGGACTCTGAGCCTGAATGCTGGCACAGTGATGATGACAATCATAGCGCAGGATTTGATGTATTTGTAGTAGTGCTGTCAATAGATTAAAAAAAATTAACTAATTAATCTCACAATTTTCTGTAATTAATCTAGATTAAAAATAGCATTTTTCAATTTAAGACCAAAATTGCAGGAAGATATTGGTCCAAACTAGTGCTGTCAATCGATTACAATATTTAACTCGATTAATCGCATGATTGTCCATAGTTAACTCGCGGTTAATCGCAAATTAAATCGCATTCCTTTTTTTTTCTACCTTAAACGGATCTTTTTCAAGTTCCAAGTTTTAATACTCTTATCAACATGCGAGTCAACAAATGCTTGCTTTATGCAGCCATTTAACACAAAAGGATGACCCTCATGCATTGCAAATTTGCATCAAATTCAAAACAGAGTGATGCACAAAATAACTTAAAAGAAAATAATAATTTAAAACAATGAATAAAGTGTGCATGAAATAATAGGGGAAAGAAAACGTTAGGAACTTGTTACATTCACCCACACAAGGGCTGAGTAATCACACACCCCCCCCCTCTCTCTCTCTCTCTCTCTCTCTCTCTCTCTCTCTCTCTCTCTCTCTCTCTCTCTCTCACACACACACTCTCCCAGCTCTCTTTCTCTCTCACCCCCCTCTCTCTATATATCTCACACACACACTTCAGAAACAAACATAGTATCAATGAGAGCATCAACAATACACCTGAGTGAAGTCTAGTAAAAAAAATAAAAATCGTAAAAGTAAAAAAAATAAAAAATTGGTGGCGTGAATAGAATCGGGCGATAACGCGTTAATGCCGTGTTAACTTTGACAGCCTTAGTATACATTTTGCCTTTCATTTCTCCATCACCGCAAATCCGCTCCTCAATTAATACCGCCGCCGGGGGGGGGGGGGGGGGGGGGGGGGGCATAATCCCACGGGACAATGCATTGGGAACTTGTGTCCAGCGTGTTGCTTTCTAACAGCGGAGGAGTGCAAGAATGTGACAATTTGACCATGTGACCGCGGCAGCGCAAGAGAGCGGCAGTGCGGAAATAGGCTGTCTATTGCCATTCTCTAAGACAAACGCTAACCTTAACCAGCTCCTTAACAGCGCCTAAACTTAACCGTTCTAACCTTAACCAACTCCGAAACAATGCCTAACCTTAACCTTAACCATGCCTAACCTTAACCTTAACCATAGAAAGAATATTGCCATTCTCTAAGACAAACTCTAACCTTAACCAGCTCCTTAACAGCGCCTAAACTTAACCGTTCTAACCTTAACCAACTCCGAAACAATGCCTAACCTTAACCTTAACCATGCCTAACCTTAACCGGCGAAAGAATACACGTTAAAAAAAATTTGATGGGATTCGAACTTGTCAACAACGGACCGCAGGACCGCTGCACTGCCAGGTGAGCTGAGCTTCGAATGAAAATCATGGCGGATTAGGGCTACATAATGCCGCAAGCTCTGCCGCTCCGCTCTGCGGTTGCCGCGCCTGCCGCGGGGCGTGTCGCAGCCAATCAGGGAAAATGCGGAAGCAACGGCAGCACTGCTCCGCTGTTAATAAGCAATAGGCGTCCCATGACGAGATCTACCCCGTGAATATTATTGCACGGATCGGAATACAGGCGCGCACGTGGGAGCTTGCGCAAAATCTGCGAGATTTTTCCACGTCGCGCCCCGACCAACATAATTATAAACATTACGGGCTTCCGGTTTGGCGAGGAGCGGGTGAGCAGCTGCAGAACAGAGCTCCCGGTCCAAAATTCAAGAAAGGTAATAAAAAGTTATAAAACATGATAAAAAGTAACAACTCGAAGATAAAAGAAAGATAACAAGACCCAGTACACAAAACTAGAGGAGAAGTGAGAGAAGAATGACCCCCGACAAAGAAAATACGACGAAGGGAGAGGTACAACACGAGGAGATGACGCAGCAAGTATAACGTTAGACCACAGCGAGGTCTGGCTGGAGACGGAGCTACAAGCTAACATGGAAGCTAACACGATGGATATGTAAGTTAGCATTCAGATCAGGCTAGAAGCAATACAGAAGGCTAACGATGCTAACGGGCAAACCAACACGCAGACTGGACTCGATGCAATACAGAATATTCAGAGGAGCATGGAGGCTAGTTCGGGAGAAGTGGAACGGACGACCCCCAAAAGAGGGACAAAGAGACGCTGGATACAACCGGACCAACCAGGACTCGGGCACCGAGGTCGGACGGACCGTCCGGGATGCGGGCACGGAGGTCGCCCAGGCCGGCCAGGATGCGAGCATTGAGGCCACACACACCAACCGGGAGCCGAGCGCCGAGATCAACCAGACCAGCCAGGATTCAAATAACGAGATCTCACACACCAAACAGGACTCGAGCACTGAGGTCACACACAATGACCAAGATTCAATACCACATATACATATTATTTGATAGTGAATGGATGTTATGATTCAAAACACACTGCAGATAACACACAGACCACTGGGAATACAGACAAGGTGAACACATTAGTTGGGGAAATTGGGTCTTGATTCGGGACATAGAATATAAATAACACGTACTAGACTAAACTGTAGACACTAACACACATGACGCACAACTAAGACGACGGGGAACATGGGGAAACACATTCGGAGACCTGACCGGGAGCTCTGGAACTGTACTATCATATGAAGGAAAAAAATTCAAATAAGATGTTGGACAATAATAGGGCCATCGTTTTGACCCGGAGAGTGGGGTCTTGTGTGTTGTGAACTTGTGGGGTCGATGTGCGGGGGGTGGGGTTCTTTGGGACATGGGAGGTAACGGACTTGGCTCGGTGGGGGGGAGCCCCCTGCACTCCCCTCTACTGGGCCAGGCCCAATCAATTCAAGGGACCCGTGACGCTGGAGCCCGGCTCCGTGTCTCTCGGGGTGGATGGCGGGAGGATGGGGATATTTCTTTATTATTTCTGTTATTTGAATGTATTGTCTGATGTATGTTCGTAAACTAAAACTAAAACTGCAAATAAAAAATTTAAGTAAAAAAATAAAAATTATAAACATTACATTGCACATGGTGCAACATAGTTCATGATTTGTTAAAAGGGTTCGTCAGTGGCTTGTGAAAATGGGAAATTTTTCCTACGAAATGTTGTAGAAGTGATCATCTGAAAATGTAAACAATTGCTGAAATAAATAGCAATAAAGTGTTGAATATTGATATTATCTGTTTCCCACCTTGTTCAGTCATTGTTGATAATTATAGTGAGAAATCATTAGGTGATCAGTGTCTTCACAAAGATGAGTATCATTTATCATTGATAATATATAACTAAAGTCAAACTGAGCAAATTAGTTATTTCAGAAGAGCGTATCAAACTGGTAGCCCTTCGTATGACTCAGTACCCATGAAGTAGCTCTCAGTTTCAAAAAGGTTGGTGACCCCTGCTTTAGAGGGTTAAGGAGATAAAGACCAGCCACTGGTTGATGGTTCTCGGGCTTGCAGGCTACAGAGACGTTTTAATAATGCCGTCAACCCTCTGTACTTCAAGTCTATTGCTTGGTACCAGAGACATTCCTGGTTTAAAGAGTAACTAAACACATGGTCATTCTGCTGCCCTAGTGGTTGATATTGCCACTCTGCTGCACACTCTGCCCCGCCCCAATTTATCATGTCTTTGGAGGTACTATGAGAGTCTGTCTAGTAAGAGAAAAAGAGGTACTCTGACATCACTGATTGGGGTGTGGCAGATTGAAAATATCAACCACTAAGGCAGCAGAATGACTATGTGTTTGGTTACTCTTTAAAGATATCAGTGTATCATCTAATATCCACAAACAGCACTGATATAAGGAAAGAGGAGGTGCTCACCCAGGTCAAAATTGTTGGAGTTGAGCAGGAACTCTGGCAGGTAGAAGAACTCTGGGATGAGCTCCTTGACGTCGGCCATGTTGTGTTTGGAGGCAGAGAGCCAGGCCTCACGCACGCTGTGGAACATCCTGTCGGCCAGGTCGAAGTGACCTCCCTGTGGGGACACACACACACACACACACACACACACACACACACACACACACACACACACACACACACACACACACACACACACACACACACACACACACACACACACACACACACACACACACACACACACACACACACACACACACACACACACACACACACACACACACACACACACACACACACACACACACACACACACACACACACACACACACACACACACACACACACACACACACACACGGCTCTATATCAGCTATGCCGGTCTGAGGTCAGTAAGATCAACAATGTTCCTCAAAGATGCTGTCTTCTCTTCCAAGCTAAGTATTTTCATTTGACTTGTAACTAGAAAGAAGTCTCTATGAATATCCCACACGTCAGGCTGGGCTGGGTAGCTTCTAGGTACGAGTCACAATCACTTAAATTGCCAAATACAGACACTCATTCCACAATATAGGCATGTCACAGAATGTTTAGAACGCCCATTTATCCTCCATGTTGGAAGAAACAACGGTTGCTATGTGTTGATAAATAAGGAATACATCAACAAAAATGTAATAATTTGGTGTGTTATTACTGGCTCTTGTAACCAGGTCACAGTGGACCGTAACATCATAGTCTCATACTTCTCTCCACACTAGTGCTGTACCAGCGCCAGAGAGCGGTCTGGCTGAACCCATTATCATTCCAGTATAGGGGAAAAACACTCTTTGTATTTCTTTAAACCAATCACAGTCATCCTGGGCGCTGTTAAGCCTGTTGTGTCGCTGAGAGCGGATGGGGAGAATTCCAACTCAAACAGTCGGCCAATGGCATATAGCATTGACTATACATGTTGAATAAAAGCACTAGATGGAGTCAGACCTGCAGGCGGAGGAAGATCTGTGTGAAGGGCTCCATGCGGACCAGGTAGGAGGCCACGATCATGGCTGATGAGTAGTGGGTGCCATAGTGGTACGCTGGCGTTTCACCTGCCGTACACAACGCAAAAACACACAGATAAACACAGGCTCGAACACGCAGCCTTGCCATCACAGACATCTAAAGGCAGCTTAGGACTTGTAGGAAAGCAGGAGAAGTAGGGAAATATTTATATTTTTTATTTTATATACACCAAGAACAATAATATTTGTAATTGTATTTATACATGTATGCATTTCTATTGTCTTTAGGGTGGGAGGGAAGGCATTTTTTCCTAATTTATTTGGAGGCTATTTTGTTTATTTTCTTTTGTTTTAATATTATTTTATAAATGTATAAATTGTATGTTTTGTTTTAACACTATGGTCGCCAAAAACGCCGTAGCACGTCTTTCCCCGCCATGCTCATTCTGCCAAAGACGCCGTACCACGTCTTTGATATCAATATTTCAGAAATCTGTGATCGAAATCATATTTCTCCCCCGGAGACATGAGATCTACTGTTGATCCCCTCTCAACTCTCCAACGGTTCAAGAGCGCCATCTGGTGGCCGATCGGCGGATCGCCCAGAGCGGAAACAGGAAATGGAAGCTGGTGCTCATTTCAATTCAGTCCGATCACTCGGTAATAGTCCCAGGACTCGAGCTAGACACAACGGATAGCAATCCGTTACCAATAACTCGATAAACAACATGATTTGGACGTATATACTATTATACAACCTGGAAATGGATCGCATATTTCTACATCCCATAATAGGAATATTTCTGTTCCACGCTCATCGCCCAACGCTATGAGGAAGCTACGGTAAGATTCAGCGTTATTTTTTAACGTGTTCGATACTAACTGCTCTAATGATCATATCACCCACACTAGATGAATCATCTAACGTTGGCCACGGAATTATAAACGACCCCCCCCCATCCGGTCAACATCAGCTGATCAGTAGTAACTTCTAGAAGCACGTCCATTTGAAATTTTTTATCTCGCGCAGATTCCTATCAAACTGTATTTGATCATAAATATAATGCATTTGGGGCTATAAATCACATTCTGGAGAAAGCTGCAGAAAACGATAAAAACATACTTATACTTTAGACCGTATTTTAGTATGAATATGTGAATGAAAAAGTATAACGTTGCTACACCCTGAACAATAGATATTTGACGTTGAATGGGCCATAGTAATGTCAATTTAGCAATACAATTTAAAAAGTTATAGCCCTGCAAAGAAGGTAAACATCCCCATAGACAAATAGAGCTGGCGGAGGATGGTATATTAAGAATATAAGCCTGGGGAGCTCCAGTAGCTCACCACGTACCGCGAGTGCTATTTCAGCGCCGTGGACAACCGTGCTCCTCACGGATCTGGGGCTGAGCGAGTTCGAATCCCGGACTGCAGCCGTGCCTTTCCCAGAGTGTCTTCCCCCCCATCTGAACCCTTTCAGCCTGCTTCTGTCGGTCGAACTTGACCAAGTATAAATGCGATAAACGTATAAAAGAGCCAGGGAAATGGCCAAAGTTTAAAAAAAAAAATGAATATAAGCCTGGCGACCAAAGTGTTAAAAGAAAGAATCAATAAAAAATATGATAAAACAAATACACAGCCTTACTGACTGGCAGTGTGTGTTCACAGAGCATTTAAAAACAATAATATTAATGGGAAGGAGAATAATGAAAATATTTATTACAACTGTATTTCTGTATAGCACACCACACATCAAGCTTTTCTTAGAAGTGAATGTTTTATTATACATAGTTCCTGCTAAGGCTAACTTGAATATCAAATAATAAGTCCTAACCCCATTAGTGTTTAATGTGGTTTATTTTAATTAAAGCTACAATGTGTAAGATTTCAGATCACAGATTTCTTGTTTTGAATTTAGCTCCAAAACACATTTTAACGTGGCCATACTGACTATCAGGTGACTATGAGTGAGTTTCGTTGACCAGTGTAGCAACAGTGCAGAGATATTTCATATCTCTAAACAAAGTTCTCCCTTTTAACCAATCAGAGAAGGGAATTCTGTTGTAATGAGCGCTTTTAGTGGTTGAATCTATGCAGTCCATAAATGAGCACCATGTAAACTAACCACTAAATAACCACCAAATCTCCTGCTTATTCCAACAAAAGTCCCTTTGAGCTTCTGTGGTTAGAAGGGCGAGCCTCCCGGTGAACAAATGGCCACATTGATAAGAAGATACTGTACGCTTTGGAGCAAAAAAAGATTAAATAAAAAATAAAAACGTTTTACCATATTTTGAAATCATAATGATACTATGACAGTTTGACAATAAGGGTGTATGAAAATAGATATTTGAACCAGATGAACAAGACTTCCAACAGGCATCTGTATGGTCTTACCAGTGGGATCCTCCCAGTCTTTGAACCTCTTCTTGTACTGGGTCAGTCTGTCGTCTGTCTGGGCGCCCATGGGCTTGGCCAGGTTACGGAATGTCTTGGGGTTGTTCAGGTCCAGTTCCTGTTCACAAACACGCACGCACACACACACACACACACACACACACGCACACACACAATGAATGGGCAGACATGTTGAATTCTATTTTTACTATGTACTGTCTTTTACTATTATGCACGTTGCTACTAGGTAATCTAGTGTGCCTATATTACTACCTACTATGCTAATATGTATATTCTACTATGCACTAACGAGTGTAGCACTCATGTTAGTTCAACGGACAATATCACTGACCCTTAGCTGCCAGAGTTGTACCCTTACTGCTGACTTGTTGTACAGAACTCATATATAAGTCGCTTTGGATAAAAGTGTCTAAATGACTAAATGTAAATATGACTTAAGTGTAGTGACCATGTCCTTAACAGTAGAAAGGGTATCACAGTAAGACTTCAACCAAATACCAATACAATCTACAATGGGTTGGGTTACTTACCTCCGAGTCGTAGTCGGCCAGGATCCAGGGGAACACAGGGTACTGCATCAGGTCGTTGTAGGAGCGTCCAGCCAGCGTGTTCAGATGCATCAGGTACTGGAAGTTACTGATTTCTCCTCGCTGGCACCACATCACAGAGAGAGGCAGAGGTAAGAAACTAGCCTAACTAATCATGTAAATGGATGTTTAGTACTATTGAGCTTTGTCAATTAATTCAATGTACTACTAGTAGTAGTAGTAGTAGTAGTAGTAGTTACTTGGTAGTAATACAAGTAGTAGTAGAAGTAGTACTAGTAGAAGAAGATGTAGTACTAACAGCAGCACTGGTAGTATTAGTACTACTACTAGTTGTAGTACTAATAGTAACATAGCAATAGTTGTAGCAGAAGTTATAGTAGCAGTAGTAGTAGTAGTAGCAACAGCAGTAGCAGCACTAGTATTATCATACTACAGCAGTTTCCTACCTCCCATCTCTGGGTGACAGATTTCTCACCAACCAGGGTGCTGAGGAGCCCAGACCTGGTGTTAAGAAAACAGAGAAAGGTTGTTCAGTTACAGCAGATACAGAAACATACAATCAACCATGCTAACAACACAAACCTACTGCCAACCATGCTAACAACACAAACCTACCATTAACCATGCTAACAACACAAACCTACTGCCAACCATGCTAACAATACAAACCTACCATTAACCATGCTAACAACACAAACCTACCATCAACCATGCTAACAACACAAACCTACTGCCAACCATGCTAACAATACAAACCTACCATTAACCATGCTAACAACACAAACCTACCATCAACCATGCTAACAATACAAACCTACCATTAACCATGCTAACAACACAAACCTACTGCCAACCATGCTAACAATACAAACCTACCATCAACCATGCTAACAACACAAACCTACCATCAACCATGCTAACAACACAAACCTACCATCAACCATGCTAACAATACAAACCTACCATTAACCATGCTAACAATACAAACCTACCATTAACCATGCCAACAACACAAACCTATCCATTAGCCATGCTAACAATACAAACCTACCATTAACCATGCTAACAACACAAACCTACCATTAACCATGCTAACAACACAAACCTACCATTAACCATGCTAACAACACAAACCTACCATCAACCATGCCTAGCAAACAATACAAACCTACTACCATCAACCATGCTAACAACACAAGCCTACAGTACCATCAACCATGGCAACAATACAAACCTACCATTAACTCAATCAGCGCCGTCCATATATATACGTGTTTGTCCGCCAATCGAATAACGCCAACCACGTATATGCGTTATTGGATCGTTATTTCTTTTATTCGCTATTTCCATTCATAAATCATCCAGGAAGGCTGTGTGACCATTAGGGCTGCAACTAATGACTATTTTGGTAGTCGACTAATCTGTCGATTATTTTTCCGATTAGTCGACTAATCGAAAAAAATATATAAAAAAAAAAAAAAAAAAAAAAAAAAATTTGCACTACCTATCTTTGTGAAAGTGGCTTCTCAGCTCTGGTCCAGCTGAAGACAGAGCAGAGGAACAGATTGGACATTGAGCATGACCTCAGAGTTGCTTTGTCTACCATCACCCCAGACTTTGAGACTCTTGTCAGGACCAAACAACATCCCCAGTTATCCCATTAGTTCCCCCAAACTTACTGTCGGTCTGTTATGTTAAGCTAAGAAGTCTTCAGCTGGACCAGAGCTGAGAAGCCACTTTCACAAAGATAGGTAGTGGGGAATTTTTTTTTATAATTTTTTTTAATAATCGATGCAACAATTCCTCGTTGACGATTTTTTTATAATCGACATCGTCGATTATGTCGACTAATCGTTGCAGCCCTAGTGACCATATGGAAGGACTCTGAGATTGCAAAAGTACAATACCGCCGCCTGACTACAAAGTCAGCGCCCCCTCAATGGGGAGCGATGACGCCTCCCTCGCGGACAAGCTCAACTCTTTCTACGCCCGGTTTGGTGTAGACAGTGGCGCTGCTGGCTCTCCGGCTAGTGACGTCACTGGCGCGCCGGCTGTTGTGTAGGGGGGGGCAACCGCGGGGGGGCGGGGACGCTCTCTCGTTGTCGGAACACAGTGTGAGAAGAGCATTTATGCAGGTGAACACCAGGAAGGCTGCTGGCCCAGATGGTATAACAGGACGCATACTTAAGTCCTGTGCCAACCAGCTGGCCCCGGTGTTCACCGCCATATTTAATCAATCCCTGGCGGAGTCAGTGGTCCCTGCCTGCTTCAAGATGTCTACCATCATCCCTGTACCGAAGAAACCCTCCCCAACATGTCCAAATGACTACAGACCGGTGGCACTCACCTCTGTGGTCATGAAATGTTTCGAGAGGCTGGTCAAGGACCACATTTGTGCCTCCCTCCCCAGTGATATGGACCCTATGCAATTTGCATACAGGACAAACAGGTCCACTGACGACGCGGTCTCCCAGGTACTGCACAGCACCCTCTCTCACCTTGACCGTCAGAAGGGGGGCTATGTGAGACTGTTGTTCATTGACTACAGCTCAGCGTTCAACACCATAGTCCCCACCAGACTGGTGGACAAGCTGATCGAGCTGGGTCTGAGCTCCGCCCTGAGCGCCTGGGTACTGGACTTTCTGAGTGAAAGACCCCAGGCGGTCAGGGTGGGGGGTCAGACCTCCAACACCATCACCCTGAGCATCGGGTCCCCCCAGGGCTGTGTTCTAAGCCCCCTGCTGTACTCACTCTACACACACGATTGTGTGGCCAAGTTCAGCTCCAACTCCATAGTGAAGTTCGCAGACGACACGGTGGTGGTGGGGCTGATCTCGGACAACGACGAGAAGGCCTACCGGGAGGAGGTTGAGTTACTGGAACGCTGGTGCCAGGACAACAGCCTGCTCCTGAACATTGGTAAAACCAAGGAGCTGATCGTGGATTATAGGAGAGGACAGCAAGAGACACACACACCACTGATGATTAACGGGGCTACCGTGGACAGGGTGAGCAGCTTTAAGTACCTGGGGGTCCACATCTCAGAGGATCTGACATGGTCAACACACATACACAGTAGTAAAGAAGGCGAAACAGCGCCTCTACCAGCTGAGACAGTTAAGGAAGTTCAGAGTATCGGGGAAGATACTCCAGTCCTTCTACACAGGAGCTGTAGAGAGCATCTTGACCGGAAACATCACTGCCTGGTATGGAAACAGCACGGCACAGGACAAGAAGGCCCTACAGAGAGTGGTGCGCTCAGCCGAGCGTACCACGGGTATTGCACTACCTCCCCTGCAGGTTCTATACAACAAGAGGTGCAAATCCAGAGCCTGCAGAATAATGAAAGACCCCCACCACCCCAATAACAGCCTGTTTCAGCTGCTGAGGTCAGGCAGACGCTTGCAAACCCCAGCTACTAGGACAGAGAGGCTTAGGCTCAGCTTCTTCCCCCAGGCCATCAGTCTTGAACAATGAACATTGAGTACCACAGAACACTGAACTATCCACACATAAGCACACATGAGCACACACACGACACGCACGCTGTGCACGCTCACACACTAGCAGCCACTTTGACACTTTAACATGAGCGGGCACACACTCATGCCGCACACTAGTGTTGTCACGATACTGGAATTTCGACTTCGATACGATACCTTGAAAAGTATCGATACTTTCGATACTTTCAATACCAAAAAAAAATAAATTATAATAATTTTTTTTTTATTATAATAATATTATTTTTTTTTTAACAAATTTTGCTTTTGTTGCTGGTTGATTCTCCTCAGCTTCTCTCTGGTACTATACGAGAAGATAAATACACTTTTAAAAACCCTTTGTTTATCTTTAGATCAGAGAGAGAGAGAGAGAGAGAGAGAGAAAGAGAAAGAGAAAGAGAAAGAGAGAGAGAGAGAGAAAGAGAGAGAGAGAGAGAGAGAGAGAGAGAGAGAGAGAGAGAGAGAGAGAGAGAGAGAGAGAGAGAGAGTATCTCCGGAGCTATGCTCGGAGCATTTATTAACGTTACATTTTCAACAACATTGCTGCTAATTGGACACTTCATGGAGGCGGGGTAACGTTGTGTCGAGTTCATGTGTGTACTGGTGTAGGATGGGCTCCGGCTCCGCTAGACCTAACGTTGGAAATGGGGTAGTTGTGTCGAGTTCATGTGTGTACTGGTGTAGTGGGCTCGGCTTGACGTTACTCCGTTTCCATGAAGTAATAGGTGGCCAGCTAGCTAGCATTAAGCTAACGGAGGAACGACAGCTAAAGTGCACTTTCTTCAACCTCGAACCTAAATTCCTTAGCAACCCGTGTTACCAAGTAAACAAATCACGGAACGATAGCCAGTTAGGCTGCACCAGCCTAGTACTACTAACGTTAGCTCCCAGAACGATAGCCAGTTAGCCCGCACCAGCCTAGTACTACTAACATTAGCTCCCAGAACGATAGCCAGTTAGCCCGCACCAGCCTAGTACTACTAACGTTAGCTGCCAGAACGATAGCCAGTTAGCCCGCACCAGCCTAGTACTACTAACGTTAGCTGCCAGAACGATAGCCAGTTAGCCCGCACCAGCCTAGTACTACTAACGTTAGCTCCCAGAACGATAGCCACGACAGCTAACGTTAGCTAATAATAGCGTTGTTTACAAACTGAAGACAGGGCTGCGCTGCCCGGCTGTGAGAGGGAGGAGGCTGCAGCAGCTTGTGTCTGTTGCTCTGAGCGAGGAGGAGGAGGAGGCGGAAGGGCAAGGCTCTGGCAGCGCGTCTGTCTGTCAACAACTTGTGGGAGCAAGCCAGCTGGTACCGATACTGCAGAAAGTATCGGTACTTCGGGAAATGAGTATCGAAGCCGTTTTAAATATTCAGTATCGATATGTATCGATACTTCGATATTTTTGACAACACTACCGCACACACCCACACTTATTGCCAAAAGGAAAGGCCACTTTAAACTAGTATTAGCAACAGTAACAGTGTATTGCACTACCAAAGCTACCTAGCATGTCCTATATACTCTGTAAATAACTATGTACAAATGCCGAGATGTCACACCATGTTGCCTGTTACCTGTTATTGCACAATGTTTTTTGTATTGGATTCTATTATATGTTGTACCACTGTATTGCACATCGTTGTGGGCAAGACCACCCGCATTTCATTGTATACTCGTATGCCGTGACAAATAAAACTCTTGACTTGACTTGACTTGGTGGTATGCGGCAGATGTTGCACTCCATTTGAGAGTTCAGATTTGATTGATTAAAACTTTTATTAACAGATTGCAGAATGGGTACAATACAGTAAGGCTCAATACACACAATTGTTAAGGGGATGCAGACCAGAGAAAGACTTTCGTCTTGTTTACACCAGGGTCCCCCATTTTCAATTCATAATGAATTGTAAGTAGGGTGCACTTAGCACTGTGCAATCCATTCTTTGTGGATCCCGCCCTGTGTATCTCTCTGTGCGTCGATTAAAGTCATCCGGGTGGAGTTTTCTAGTAACGTGGATCAATATCTTCACCCGATCGCATTGAATAGTTTTCGGGATGCCCGATTCATTATGCTGTGGGGGTTATGTCGTGGCCCAGATGGACATACGATCTAGCAGATGGCAATCAAATAATTGGAATATTCTTTTTGTAATCTCACCGGCCACAGGTAAGAGCAATTTAACGTCAATTTCAGCTTGGTTGTGCATTGTAGGGATGCACCGAATGGGAAATTCTTGGCCGAAACCGATACCGAAAATAGAAAACAGTTGGCCGAAAACCGAATGCCGAAAGGCCGAAAATGATTCATAGAATAGAATTAATTTTTACCAATGTTGTTCAGCTACCTGATTATGGCAAAACTTAACTTAAATAATAAATAATCACTATTATGGGTCTTTTTGTATCACAAACAGTACTGTATTTGCAAATCTGGTATGTCATAAATGTATAGATGTAGCAGTACTGTCTATCTGTATGTCATGTATGTCATATTATGTCCTGATGAATTGAAAATGGGGGACCCTGATGTAAACAAGACTAAAGTCTCTCTGGTCTGCATCCCCTTAACAATTGTGTGTATTGAGCTGTACTGTATTGTACCCATTCTGCAATCTGTTAATAAAGTTTTCAATCAATCAATCAATCAGAGAGAGAGAGAGAGAGAGAGAGAGAGAGAGAGAGAGAGAAAGAAAGAGATAGAGAGAGAGAAGACATGTGGACATCTGTGCTCTACTGAGCGCACCTTTCTAGTCCCCAGATGAATGTGCTCTCTTGACTTTGGCACAGTAGACGCGCAGCGTGTATGCTCGAGAATGATAATAATAATAATGCTCTTCAGATTATATTATCAACGACAGACAGCGTCAATGTGAGAAACACAACTCCCCCCCCCCCCCTCTCGCTCTGAAGAATATGCATATTAGATCACTCAGTGATTAACCGCAACGGCCATATAGTAAATAAGGATATAAAGCATTGCGCGCAGAGTTTACATAGAAACAGCGCGACTCCCCCGAGTCCCAAGAGGAGTTTTCACAGGCTGCAGAACGCAGGACTGAAGAGCTCACGTTAAGCATGTAATGACTGAAGCCGCGTTTTGATGACATCATCACAACAACACGTGTTAGGTTACAAGTTGTTTCTGTTTCTGTGATATATTTTCGGTGAAAAAACTCGGCATTTTTGGCCATTTTCGGCCGAAAACTTTCGGTGGCCGAAATTTCGGTGCATCCCTAGTGCATTGTTTTCATAGCCATCGCCCTGATCAGCATATGCTGTTGTACTAACGAATGCCATTATTGACAATCAATTAATCAGAAACGACCCCCCCCCCCCCTTTCATGCATGCATGATGGAACATAATATACCGATCATATGCATTTGAATTTTTTATTGTAGCGTGTATAGGGACGAAATGCCAATGGATTAAGTATAATATGCGTCGCGGCCTTATTACTGGCCTCCCAGGAATGACCCTAAACCGCTCTAAAACCATACTTATATTCACCATGGTATAAAACGGGAATGTATTGATGGAAAAAATATTCCTTTTTCACATCTTGAACGATAGATACTGAATGTCAAATGGGCAATGGTATTGCATATATAACTATAATATTTAAATAGTTATAGCCCTGCAAACAAGGTGAGCGACTCCCACCGTTTACAGCGGTGGCGGTAGCTACTACAGGATGAGGTTAATCCCCGGCGGTCAATGAGTTAACAACGCTAACAACACAAATCTACCATCAACCATGCTAACAACACAAACCTACCATTAATCATGCTAACAACACAAACATACAATTAACCATGCTAACAACACAAACCTACCATCAACCATGCTAACAATATAGACCTACCATCAACCATGCTAACAATATAGACCTACCATCAACCATGCTAACAATATAGACCTACCATCAACCATGCTAACAATATAGACCTACCATCAACCATGCTAACTATACAAACCTACCATCAACCATGCTAACAATACAACCTTTTTACCCTTGCATTCAAGCCTTGAACTCCTTCCTCTCTCACCTTTTATATAATTTTTTTATTTTCATTTTTTTCTACTAAAACTGTATTGTTTATTTTGCTCTGTAAAGTGTCTTTGAGCATTCGGAAAAGTGCTATACAAAATGTATTATTATTATTACAGACCTACCATCAACCATGCTAACAATATACTGTAGACCTACCATCAACCATGCTAACAACACAAACCTACCATCAACCATGCTAACAACACAAACCTACCATCAACCATGCTAATAACTCTAGTAATTCAGTAAAGATGATGTTGTACCCTTGCTCTACACTGGTGTTGGGCCTCTGGCCGGAGACAGACTCTGAACTGTCTGCCAGAGAGGGCACCACGGCTAAGAACCTGGAAGAAAAGAAAAACACAGTGAGCAGTTTACATGAACACAGAATCTTTCAATCTTAGTTTGGATGAGGTGTTAAATAATGCAACTTCATATCCTAATCAGGAGGAATATCCCTGTACACATAACTGGACATGGAACTACAGCAGACAGTGAAGGGGATAAGGTGCATTAACATGCTTCAGTATCCTCGCTAATATGAGAATATCCCAGCTATCATATACATTTTTGTTCAGTACCTCTGGTACACCTTGTTACGGACTCCTTTCTGGAAGGCTAACAGGTAATTCCTCCCATCTCCTGAGAAGACCTCCGCCGCCATTGGCTGGAGGAGGGGGAGAGAGAGAGAGAGAGAGAGATAGAGAGAGAGAGAGAGATAGAGATAGAGAGAGAGAGAGAGAGAGAGAGAGAGAGAGAGAGAGAGAAGAGAGAGAGAGAGAGAGAGAGAGAGAGAGAGAGAGAGAGAGAGAGAGAGAGAGAGAGAGAGAGAGAGAGAGAGAGAGACTTTGTTAAGTCCATATGTTTTTTATGCATGCGACGCACCTCTATGACTGGCAATGTTACTAACTCACTCAGTCATGGTTATCCACTCTGCCCATAGTGGCGGCTTACAGCAATACACCTTGTGTAAGACCAGGTACTGTGTGTCCTAGTTTTCATGCTGAATTAGTTACTTCCTGAAAACCGATCTGCACACTTCTGGTACGCACTAAATTCACATAGAATGAATGAATGAAAACGTTTATTTAAAATGGACACCACAGCTACATTGGACCAGCCACAGTGGACAGACCAGATGCATTGTTTTGCGTGTTTATAGCACAAGTGCTAGTTTTCAACAATAGTCCATTGAGGTTTTTCCAAAAGATACAGAATTAACAGTAAAATACAGAATTAAAATCACAAATCAAAACAAATATTTTCCAGAGCAAGAGTCCATGATCAAAACAACAAAACCTAGGTCTTTCAGCATGATCACATAGTTTTTTACTTGAAGTTTAAAGCTCAATTTATCAAAACGTGGCACTTTACAGTGAACAGGAGGTATATTTATATTAAAAACAATAAATTGTTTTTCATTTAATGTCTGGAAGAGCTAAAAAATAAAAATGGCAAATGATATTTCCGTTGCCTTTTTTGAGTTGATCTAAATGTTACTGAATGGGCATATAATATCGTCTCATATCGATCGCAGGCACCTGAATCGAATCGAATCGTATCGTGGCAGACTTTGTGATATCGGCAAATATCGTATCGTTGTCCAAATAATCGATATCGTATCGTGATGAAACTGGTGATTCCCACCTGTAGTATTTACTGCTGTCAAGCGAATCAAGTTTTTTCTTTTTGTACTATAAGTAAAAGTATATTCTATAATGTATTATACTAAATTATGTTATATCTAGTAACATTTATGGAAGAACAAATGTAAATGTAAGGGGGTAGGGATCAATAAGCTTAGCTTCCCTCTATTCCTTTTTTGAACATGTCAACTAACTAAATACATTGCTCTTGACTTTTTTGTTTATAATTTCTTTTCTTTTCTTTTCTTATGATTGTTCCGTTTGATGGAGCTAGATACTGTGATTTGTTTGGAGGAATATAGAGAATACATGTTAAAAAAAAAATGTTTTCATTCATTATTGATTTGTCGACCATGCAATCCACTAATCAACATGATCACATAGGGGGAAAACGGAAGGTTATGTATATAACCTAGTTATATGAGTACTGGCTAAGCGTCCCGCTCTTAAGCCTATCGAGATATACCTCATCTCATGTACCTATTGTACTCCATCAACGAAAAAAACAAGTACACCCACACCTGCCGGGTCCCGCCCCTATGGAGGCGTAGCCTATAAGACAGTAGGCATGGTCACCAAACACTTTTCCTCGCCAAAAATCCCATTTTCAGTAAAAGATCCCTCAAAAGGGAACTCAGGGCCGCTTAAGAGCGGGACGCTTAGCCAGTACTCATATAACTAGGTTATATACATAACCTTCCGTTATATTATCGTACTTGGCCATCGCGTCCCGCTCTTAAGCCTATCAAGATATGGGGTAGATCGGACGCGAGGCCCGACAAATGTACCCCCTGAGGACCCGTAAGCCCACATCAAGGGGTTGGGGAGCCCCGTCACACCATCCTTCCTAATGAAGGGGGGCGCAGTCAACTCCACCTGAGTGCGAGCAAGAGGGAACTAGAACCCCTTGAACACAGCACAGGGGGAACCACGTGTGACCTAACACACTGTGGCCCATACCCACACACTCCTGCTACCCTACCAAAGGACGGGAAGCAGGAAAGGCCACAGACCCCAGAACCGCCTGGGAGACAGAACCCCCGGTCATGTCCATGAGGTAAAACCTTACAAAGGGGCCCGGGGAGGATCATGAAGCTGCAGCACAGATGTCCTCCACCGAGGCCCCACCCAGCAGAGCGGCAGAGGCAGCCACCCCACGAGTGGAGTGCGCCCTGACGCCCCCAGGGGGATCCAGCCCGGCCAACGTGTAGCAGAGGGCAATGCCCTCGCACAACCAATGGGACAGGCGTTGTTCGATAGTGCCTTACCGGCATGAGAACCACCGTGACAGACAAAAAGCTGATCGATGACCCCGAGGTCCTGAGTACGGCTGAGGTAATTCCCAAAGCACGGACCGGACATGACAGGTGAAGGCCCGCATCTAACTCACTAGCGTGAGGAGGCGGATGAAACGCCTGAACCACAATATCCCTGGAGCGGAAGAACTCCGGATATTTACAGGCACGAAGGCAGGATTAGGCCGCAGAGTGGCACCGCAATCGGAACGAAAGACAGGCACTCTGGTCGTACCGAGAGAGCACAAAGCACACCCACGCGTTCAGCGGAGGTGACGGCCAGCAAGAACGCGGTCTTGAACGACAGCTGTTCCAACGGCGCTTGCTCAAGAGGCTCAAACGGGGCCAAGGACAACCGACCGAGGACCAATTGAAGATCCCAACTCGGAGCCAAAGAGCGTTGCACCGGCTTAACGCGTGGAGAGCCAAGCAGAAAACGCTTCACAAGAGGGTGGCTGAACAAGACATCCCCCTCAAATGCCTCATGATAGGAGGATATAGCTGCTGCATATATCCTCACCGTCGAAGCCGACAGTCTATCAAGGAGAGACTGGAGGCAACTAAGGACAGCATCCAGGGGGCAGGAGACTGGGTCCCGGCCGCGTGAATATTAAAGGCAACCAACTTGTGTTCAGCCTTGCGTTCAGCGTTTCTCTGATTGGCCACATGGCCACGTGACCGCGCGGCAGAGAGTTGCAGCGGCCGTCTTCCGTTGTAGAATTGTTTACATCAGGGTGAACGCTATTGTATTCGCAAATATGAGAGCCAGCAATACGCAGCTCCAGTTAACCTAATTTATACCGTAATGAATCATTAAAAAAATATACCGTTAACTGGAATATGTTGTTTCTTTACACATATGTTGGGATTATGTAATTGGTTTGTCATGACAAAACAATAAAAATAGCTACTTTACATCAGGGTGAACGCTGTTAGTAACGCTGCCACCACCCACTTCAATGACAGAGCTCTCATATTTGCGAATGCATAAACTATATCTTAAATTATGTGTCTAATATGGCTGTCGCGAAGTCATTGATAAGCGACAGCCATATTAGACACATAGCCATAATTTAAGATATAGTTTATGCATTCGCAAAATATGAGAGCTCTGTCATTGAAGGGCTTCTACAACGGAGCACGGCCGCTGCTGCGTCAAGCCGGCGGCGGCGCACGGAAGCCGGGGACAAACCACCACATCGCCCCGCTGGCGCTTCAGCAGCCTCCACGGGCGAAATAACATATAACGTTACAGCGTACAGTTCCACACTGATGTACAGTGACACCCAGAGTTTCTAGTTACAGTAGTGACGCGTGAATCGAGATAGTCCTAACAGTGTTTATTATTAAGAGCCAGATAGTCTGCACAGTGTTTATAGTCCTAACAGTGTTTATTAGTAAGAGTCAGATAGTCCTAACAGTGTGTATTATTAAGATTCCTAACAGTGTTTATTATTAATTAACGTCATAAACCAACTACCAGATTTATAGTCCTAACAGTGTTTATTAGTAAGAGTCAGATAGTCCTAACAGTGTTTATTATTAAGAGTCAGATAGTCCTAACAGTGTTTATTATTAAGAGTCCTAACAGTGTTTATTATTAATTAACGTCATAAACCAACTACCAGATTTATTTTGCACCAGGGAACTTGAAGGTTCCTGCCGCTTGCGCTCATGTTTATTATTAATTAACGTCATAAACCAACTACCAGATTTATTTTGCACCAGGGAACTTGAAGGTTCCTGCCGCCTGCCGTATTGTCCGTCCTGATCAACACCGATTGAGGACCAGAAGGACCGCTTTCAATACCAACACATTGAACGTAGCGCAGACCGGGCAGCATGGTTTGCCAGCTGCCCCCTGCTGCGTTGGCCCGACGCGTCACCAGCGAGGGAGGCGTCGGTGAAAAACGTGACGTGAGACAGCGCCGTAACCGTCCCAGGACGGAACCTCCCGAGCGTGTCGACAACACGCTCCGAGAGGGATGCCCATAGCCCTCCAACCGTTGACTGGGAAGAGGAGTACTCTACTTCCAGTCTACAGCAAACCCCAGGCTGGTAGGGACCTGCCTGGTACGAGACCCGACGATCCACCTCGACCGCGAAGGACCAGAACGTCGTCAGGGCAGAATACACTTTGTAACCCCTGACGACGCAGAGGCCCCAGTGCGGCCTCCACGCACTTGGTGAAGATGCGGGGAGCCAGAGAAAAAACCGCACGGCAGCCTCTGGTACTCATACGCTAACCCTGCAAAGGAAGCGTAGGTAAGCCCTAGGATGGAAGATCGGAGATGCGAATACGCATCCTACAGGTCTATGGAGGAGAACCAGACCCCCACCTGACAGTGTTCAACAGGTAGGAGACGATCCAAAAAATGCAGAACCTTCCCATGGGACAGGTCCAGCATGGGTCTGACACCCCCCCCCTCCCGATTTCTCAGGCACCAGAGAACACCGGGAGGAGAACGCCACGACGATGGCTTGCTTCGTCCACAGAGATTGGATCTCGTTGACCAGAGCTGTCACTGCTGGTGACCCTGACAATAGGGTCTGTACCCTCAGCGTTCTCTCCATCCACCTCGACATATGGTACTGCCGTAGTCATATGTGATGACACTCCCAACGCACCCACCGCCATGTGGCGCAGGTCCGCCAGGAACTGTAGATAGTCGGCCCGGTCCCACCCGCTGTGCGTAGCCAACCCTGGACCTTTGCGAGCAGAGCGTTCCGTGGAGTCGGGTCGGAACCCGACACTACCCACGAGGCAATCGCACCCAAGGGGGGACCCCGACAGAAAGGGCCGGTTTGATACGAGGGAAGCTGACATCAATCCAGGTGACAAAAGCCCCCCCACTGAACACCCCTCCAGAGCATGCTGAGGAGTTGTTCTGCAGCCAGACATGCAAGGCGTGAGGACCCCATGGGCCTACACACCGTAGCCCTGCAGTGATATTACTACCACCTAAATCACGCGCACCTCTTCATTTCAGACCACTGCCGATCTCGCGGGAGTGGGAGGTACCAACATGATACCTGGCCTGGCGAAGGCGAGGCCGGGGAAGCCCGCACTGTGTGCCTTAAAAGGTTTCGAGCCCCCCTGCTGACAACACTTAGTTGACAGACGTAACACCAGGCTCAACCAACACAGCTTATGGTGTGGGAGCCGCTTGACAGCACAACATTCTCACGGACAGACCCAGGCTCAGCCATCAACTGGGTGTCAGCCCCTGTCCCCATGAGAAGCGAAAAGTGGGGCCGCCCGCGCTTCAACGAAGGCACGCGGCCCGCAGCCAAAGGAAACAATCAGAGCCCCCTTTTTCCGCTGGTGTTGGGAGTGATCGGAGAGCGGGCTGCTCGCGGCAGGACGGTGACGGCTTGTTGTTCAAGCCGAGCCCGTCCAACATGGCCGATCCCTCGGCCGCCAAGGCTGTCGGCAGGGCTCCAGACTTGGAGTATTGCACCCCTGGCTCTGCGGCTCTGCAGCTGCATGCTATTCGCAAATCCAGCATGAGCCAGCTCCCGCTGCAGCTGTCGTTATCAGAACACTACACACATATCATAATGTTTACAGCAAACTGTAGTTGATCACCAGGTATGTTTTATTAACGTAGAATAATTCATATATATATATGCGCGCACTGACAGTCGGCTAATTGACATTTCCTGTGAAAAAAATTAAATCCTCTCGTCCCGTTTGCGTCCCAAAAAAGATTTCGGTTTGTCCCAAATCAATATTTGATCGTCCCCGGGACGACGGGACATCGTTAGTCTCGAGCACTGGTTGTCGGCCTTGTGGACACCTGTCGATTCAACGCCCAGGATACCTCTGGCGGGGGAAAAATATGGCCGCCTGTCGAGGGCCTCGTCATCGCCGCTGACGAGGCCGTGCTCTCTCTTCTTCTGGCTGCGCGGTGTGAGGCGGTGTGGGGCCTAGGACAATACCGCCCGCGCTCCAGCAGAAGACCAAAATCCCCTGCGGAGAGGGGAACCCTGAGCGGTTATAGCTTGCGGCTACGTCAAAGCTAATAACGTCAACAACCTCGCGCGATGTGTCGACGTCGGCTGGCCCTCAAGGCCCCGCCACCAGACACAATTTTTTTTTTGATAGAAAAAACAGCAATTCGAACACAGTTCTAATCTCTGCCAATTCCATACCGTGGCGGTACAGGCTTTAGCAGCCCACCAGCCACTCGCCAGGCCGACCCACCCATGGCGTCGGCCGGGCGGGGCACTGTTTCAATATGTCAAAAGCAAAGGACTGATGTTAACACGGAGCACCATTGGTGGTTGCAAACAGCAACCTCCACTGTGGTGTGCACCATGAAGGGGTTAAATGAATAAAATAACTAACACCACAAAATACTGTAGAATGAGCAAGCCCATATACACAACGTTAAGGGGAGGCGGACCAGAGAGAACCAGTCCCGCATTCATTCAAAATATTCACAACAGCACACCAGCCCCAGCTTAGCCCATTTACCAAAAAAGGTAAACAAAGCCCCCCCCGCACTACTCCCCCAATAGACACCGATTGACCGTCAGCATGAATGGTTGAGAGAAGAGAAAGCTGTAGCATAGACAGACCTTCTCATAGCAGAGAGACAGACCAAAACAGTAGCCCACTACACTACTATAGCATAGCGTTCAACGCTACTATGGACAGAAAACAGTCAGCTGAGCCACAACACGGGCCGCCGTTAAGTCCCATCCTGCAGTAGTATAGCTCTACTGCTACCCGCAGAGCCTCAAGCATCGGCTCCCAGGTGGGAACACCGTTGAACAAACCCCGCCGGGACACAGGAGTAACGCTACCTGGCTAGGCTACCTAGCCACGGCCTACCCTGTTGTCAACCCATTTGCCAGTAAAAAAGGTAAATAGGACTCAGCAAAACCCCCACATCAGCTACCGACTGACCTTCATTGATGAACCGGGCAAGAGGAGGGAAAAGCGACAACATCCCACGGCGGATACATTAGAACAGCGTAGCAGTAGTGTTAGCATGTAGCATTAGAATTAGCATGTAGCGTTAGCATTAGTTGTTAACAGCACGCTTCCAGGACCGTTTGGAACCCGTTCACTGCAGTGAAACGTCCACCAAACCATCCCGCCCCTGGCGCCGACACACAACATGGTTGTGTAACAAAACAACCCAGCATTACTAACACTAATACCCATGCCTGATGACACAGGGCCTACCTGTGTACAAGCCGGCTCGATAGCCAACCTTGCACGCTGCTCCTGGATCTGCTGCCACCAGACGAGGAAACATCAGAATAGGCCCGACGTGTCGCTGAAATATGCCCCGAAGATTCCAGGGGTAAGCAAACCTCCGGTAAACTTTCAACATTACGCAATTTCTCATAATCTTTTCATAACAACTAGTTTACATAAGGTGCACTGCGACCGTTATGATGGAAACGAAAATAGAGGAAGAGTGTTTGGTGACCATGCCTACTGTCTTATAGGCTACGCCTCCATAGGGGCGGGACCCGGCAGGTGTGGGTGTACTTGTTTTTTTCGTTGATGGAGTACAATAGGTACATGAGATGAGGTATATCTCGATAGGCTTAAGAGCGGGACGCGATGGCCAAGTACGATAATATAACTAAATGTTATTGATTTGTCAACCATGAAATCCACTAATCAACATGATCACATGGGGAAATACGAAATGTTATTGATTTGTCGACCATGAAATCCACTAATCAACATGATCACATGGGGAAAAACTAAATGTTATTGATTTGTAGACCATGGAATCCACTAATCAACATGATCACATGGGGAAAAACTAAATGTTATTGATTTGTCGACCATGAAATCCATTAACTCATTGGGAGCAATTGTCGGGTTAACTCGCCATCGCTTGAGTGCCAATCACGAGAAAAGTCTGGTTTTAATCGTTATTTCTTTTATTAGCTATTGCCATTCATAATTCATCAGGGCAGGCTGTGCATACTGTTCTGAATGTGTCTGAGCTGGCAGACGGTCAATACTGCCCTCTAATGCCTTCGGCCGCTATTGCACTCCATTTGAACGTTGGTGGCGGTGCGCCAGTCCAAGCCCCATTTCATTCTTGCATGAGGAAGGATAATAACGATAATCTAGCGTTGATGTCAGGAAGATTCGATAATCAGGCGAAAAATGACAACGTGATAACTGGATTTCACTAAAGGGCTATTTTTGCGTCTTTTCCTGGGATTACGGTGCTTTCACACCAGAGCTGTTTGGTCCGGACTATCGGACCAGAGTTTGTTTCCTCGGATAGTCCGCTTTTTTTGGGATGGTGTGAATGCTCAGTCGAACTCTGGTGCGGATCAAACACGTGAACTCTGGTCTGCCTGAAAACGCAGGTCTCGGTTCGCTTCATCGGACCAAACGCAAGACCAAATATAGGAAGTGACCTGATAAACTGTGCATCTTGGGTAGAAGGAAACAAAACAAACACAGCGGTAAACATGTCTCGTGGACAGACATGGGCGAATGACGAGGTGAAAGCCCTGATAGAAATATGGGCAGAAGACCAAATTAAACAGCTACTTGTGGGCACTCATAAAAATGTGTGTACAAGTTGTTTAGCGAGAGGATGGTGGTAATGGGCTTCAATAGAACAATGGATCAATGCCACGTCAAAATAAAAAAACTGCATCAGCAATATATTAATAAATAAGCAGAGAATTCAATTAGATGTCCATAACATTTGTGTTTTTAATTAGCATAGCCTAAATAAATATGAATTCAAAAACCTGTTCCACCCCACGGGTCATAAATCAATATTTGTGTTGCATTTAAGTTGCGATTTTTTAATCAAACGTTTTCAAGTATTAACATCACTAACATGTCACAAAAGCATGTAGAATGTATATTATCATCAATACGTTAGTTTAGCAATAGGTTAAAAGTGCCATTAGATAGTTTTACGTTTTCTGAAGTCTATGCAAGACGGAAACGGAAATGGAAATTTTGAACCATGGGAATTGTAGACTTTTTGCAGCCATTTTGTAGAGGGGGTGCATAGCTGTCGACCAGCGTTGGAATTTTTCCGAACTACACTTCCTGTCAGATACTGTGGGGTTTCAAAGTTCAGCGTTCTGAATGAATCATATCAATAACTGTTATGATTCGCGATAATAAGCCACAAAAGTTAACGTTTTTGACAAATATTGAAACAGTTAGTTTCTCCTCCCTATTGCATGTAGGAACAATTAGATCTGAAAATTGTTTCAAAACGGTTGCACTGTGGGGAAAATTAAAAAGTACAGTAGATTACATTATCTGTTCTTATGCACGCCTGGTGATACTAAATCCAAATTGAACTCGGGATTTGAAAGATAATATATGTATATATATATATAAATGTGCGAATTGGCTATAATAAGGTAATGTATAAGCATCATATTCTATAATAATATTTCAAATTGCATCGGTCCGGATGGGAGAATTCAGTACTGTATCTACAGAACCTTCGGTTTAATCGTCTTCCCTTTATTAATTTCCTTAGATCTTTTGTACACATGATCTCAAGAGGGTACTGAACGAGATCAGTGGCAGTCTTTTAAGTTTGGTCATTATTATCATGGTGTTATTCACTGTCAGAGATGCAAAGAAAAATCATAATTCATATTCTCCTTTGTTTCATCACAATTTAAAGGGGAACTCCAACATTTTGGGAAATTAGCTTATTTAACATCTTCCCTGGAGTTAGACAAGAAGATACATACCTTTTTTGTCTCTGTGCGTGCATTTTAGCTTTGGGAATAGACGCTCCGTTAGCATAGCTTAGCTTCATCACTGGAAGTGAGGCAGGACAGTAGCCTTACAGTGCCTTACAGTGTATTGCAAGGTCTGACATTGACCAAATTTGATATGCATGACCTTGGTGGGCTCTAGGTCAACTCCTGAAAAGGGGGTCAATGTCAGACCTTGCAATCAAAAGTTAGGGGGCGCACTGAAATTATGGCAAGGGTTATTAGCCCCCTAACTTTTGATTGCAAAGTCTGACATTGACCCCCTTTTCAGGAGTTGACCTAGAGCCCACCAAGGTCATGCATATCAAATTTGGTCAATGTCAGACCTTGCAATACACTGTAAGGCACTGTAAGGCTACTGTCCTGCCTCACTTCCAGTGATGAAGCTAAGCTATGCTAACGGAGCGTCTATTCCCAAAGCTAAAATGCACGCACAGAGACAAAAAAGGTATGTATCTTCTTGTCTAACTCCAGGGAAGATGTTAAATAAGCTAATTTCCCAAAATGTTGGAGTTCCCCTTTAAGCAAGCCTAGTAATGGACACAATATTTCTGACACTGTGAATACATTCCCTGAGGTCCATAGATGTACCTAGATACCAAGAATATACAAATAGCCCTTGTATAAGTGGAGCAATATTCCATTTACCTAGGTATATATTTTAGGCGGATTTTCACCTCGTGTGGAACAGGTTAAATACTGAATTAACGACACATATTTATTAACAGGCTGAAAGTTAAAACGAATAACAGGCTGAAAAAACAATTAAGACTATTTAATATAGGCTAAACACAGTGCGTAAAATATAGGCTAAGCGGTGCGTAAAAGGCAACTTTGGCTATAGCCTTCTAAAACTATTGAATAGGCTAAACTTCATTTTAACTTCTTGAATTCACATTTCTTTAGTTTGCAATAATGCAACTGCAAGCCAATGTTCCGAGACATATTACATTTAATTTGTTAGGCTATTTGAATACACCGTTACGTTAGCCCTAAATGGTGGATTCAAATAGCCTAACAATTACAAATATATAAATATGTCTCGGAACATTGGCTTGCAGTTGCATTATTGCAAACTAAAGAAATGTGAATTAAAGAAGTTAAAACGAATAACAGGCTGAAAAAACAATTAGCCTATTTAAAGTCCGTGACTTGCTTCGAAAAAGTAGGAGTTCGGGGGACGAGAAAGACAAGTTTCCTTGGTATGATGACCTGGCTGGACGTTATACTTGGCACAAGACCCACATCCAGCCGGAAACATATCGTTGAGTCTTTCAAAGATGAGACCCATCAGAAGGCATCACCAGCACCGCCTCAGGCTCGCAGTCACACACACACACACACGTGCGCACACACGTTAGGGCTCGCAGTCACGCACACACATTTCCACTCTCTATTGTGTCCAATAGACGAGCGCCCTTTTCGACCGTGTGACATTGTTCAGAAAGTTTGGTGCGCTTGACAAATTGCAATGTGAATGCAGACCGAACCAAATGAAGAATGCAACAATGTTGCAACTTCACCCCCCGAATCGCACCGAGTCCGCACCGAGTCCGCCAAAACTATATGTGAAAGCGCCCTAAGAATCACCCAAACTATACTCATATTCAAAACGGTATAAAACGGAAATGTACGGATGAAAAAACAATCTGTTTCTTGCATGTTGACCAGAAGCAACTCACTGACAATCTACAGTGTTATTAGATCCATAGCTATATTTCATATATTTTAAGCACTCGCTAGTTTGGCTTTCTCCCCATTGAACAGAGTGCTGGCCTTCTACCAAGAAGGTAAACAACGACCCCTAGCGCTGAATGAGTTAATTAACATGAACACATGGGGGAAAACTAAATGTTATTGATTTTTCAACCATGAAATCCACTGAAGTCCCATGACACGTCAAATAAGAATGTATTTGGTTGAGGGCAGCACCAACATCTTGTGTGTGTGTGGGGGTCAATGTATGTGCTAACCTGCAGCAGGTAGCGTCTCTTGTGTACTTCCTTGATGTCTTCATAGGCGAAGATGCTGCAGGTTCTCTTCAGCTGGCACTGGCCTTGTCTGGCGCCCCTGGGGATGATGGCCTCATGCAGACTGGACACACACACACATTTATTTACAATGTTTCCTACTAAATGAACAATTATTTTATTACAGGATGATGATTTTCTGGGGATAAGAATAAATGTTTTTAATTAGTTATTATTAAATTGTTGTATTTTATAGGGCTGACCCCTATTAGTCGATTAGTCGAAAATTAATCGGTCGAAAGGAGCCGTAGTCGACTGGCCAACCTCTTTCGAATATATAAAAAAAAATATATATATAATTTATAATATTTTTTTTATCATTCTTTCCAAAAGAAAAGAGGCGTAGAAGCGTGGCTAACGCTAATGGCACGCATACCAGAGGCTAAATGCCTACGAAAACAGGCACAGAGGCACTGAAAGAGGATTTCACCCATCTAATGAACACACTAGACTAGACAAATATCAAGATGTATCCATCAGTGGACCAATTGCATGCTTTTGCAGAGGACAAGAAGCCTTCAGTCGACTCCTTCAGACATTAAGCACCCCCAACAGCCCAAATGGAACGATTTTTTTGTTTGTCGAGCAATAGTCGACTAACGGCAAATTTTGGCCAATCATAGTCGACCATCCAAATCCTTAGTCGGGGACAGCCCTAATTTTAAAGATGCAAAAAAAAAGGCATTATATCAGCCAACTCTCTAAATTTCTGTATCGGCATTATATCATAACAAGTCGACCGCTGGTATATTATGGTCTGTCGGGTGAAAACACCAAAAGAGGATGTGATGATAACTAAAGATGTATGTTCAAACAGGCTTTCAGAGGAGTAACTACCATGGGAGGAACACACACACACACACACACACACACACACACACACACACACACACACACACACACACACACACACACACACACACACACACACACACACACACACACACACACACACACACACACACACACACACACACACACACACACACACACACACACACACACACACACACACACACACACACACACACACACTCCCAAATTGGCATTACATCATGCATGCAGCAGAAACACACTCACTCATCCTGCAGTATCAAGAGAAATGATGTCATACTCTAATAATAGCTCCAGTATACAACGATGTGTTTCACTGCAATATGCAAGCAGTGTAGGATATAATCATGATAGATGAACACTCTCCGAGATGGAAACGTCTTGTGGAAGGTATGGTGCTTTCAGAGACCCGCCAACGCTCTGAACTTTGTGGAGTGACGTCTGTATTGTACTGCCCTCTCTCTCTCTCTTTTTCCTAGTACAGTATGATGCAACCAATACAGCAAAAGCTTTTTACTCTCCATTTCAATATTTGTAACGTTATTTAGTTATTTCATTACAATAATTGCTTCATTCAAGCATGAGTACGGTATATGGCTGCAGCAAAAAGGCATTTTATCCATTAGGTTATGTTATTAAAGTTTGGCCATAAAGGCTGCTAGCAAGGCTGGCCGCTTCAGTCAGAGGAACTCGCCATCTCTCCGCTGGATGCCCAGGGTTTTGGTGCTCGTTTCGGCACGCGCTTGGTGTCGAGTGTGCCCAACGCTATTTATATTTATAAATATAAAAACAAAATGTATATTGTTTAATTTTATATTTATTTATTTAATTATTTAGCCTTTGTAGGGCATGTATGTATATATGAACTGGATAATGCACGTAAGCACGTTAACCTTAACACATTGGGTGCCGTTCACGTAGAACTACGTTTCTGTCGCCCGACGGTTGAGTGCTGGAAACGTAGAACTACGTTTTTCTCACAGTATTTCTTTTAATCGCTATTGCCATTCATAATTCAGCGGGCACCTTGTGCATACTGTTCTGAATGTGTCTGAGCTGGCAGGCAGTCTTATACCGCCCTCTAACGCCTTCGGCCGCTATTTCACTCCATTAGAAACGGTGTAGTTTCTTTTCTCTACCGAGCTGCGGCGTGGGGGCGGGTCCTAAACACTCCGGCAAAACACGCGCTTGTAGGGATGGCTTGGACAACTGACCCCGCCCGCCCGTTCATGTGCAATGCCCAATAACATTGGCGACAGGATCGCTGTGGATAACTGGAATGGCGATCAGATAATTGGATTATCTTTTTTGCATTACATCAGAGACCAGGTAAGCACACTATTATATCCAATCTTGCGTTGATCTGATATATTCTTTTCTACCGCGATTGAAGCTATCTGTGTTTTATGTGTGTGGCTTTTTACCGTTGGGTGCAGGAGGGGAGGGAGGGAGTGCCGCGCTCCAGGGCACATTTCATGTATGCATGAGGAAGGATAATAATGATAATCTAGCGTTGATTTCAGGAAGATTCGATAATCAGGTGAAAAATGACAACATGTTTATTGAATTACACAAAAATGCTGTTTTCGCATCTTTTTCCTGGAATTACTCAGAAGCACCCAAACTATATACATATTCAAAACGGTACAAAACGGAAATGTACGTTTTAGCTATAGCTATAAATATATATTATATAGGTTTAGCTCTACAAACAAGGTGCACGTTTACATGGGGTGAATGGACGGCAAGGCCAGATGCACTTCACGGAAGGGGCGTGGCACTCAATGTGTTAAAGAGAAATACAAAATGAATAATAAGAATTCTAAAAAAAAAAAAGACTGAAGTTTTGTTTGTTGTCTTAATTTTGTGTGGTTAATGTGTTTTGGACATGGCTTGAATGAAGCTTTTCAAACTAAAGAATCGTTCTATGATGGAGAAAGTCGATTTCATTGAAACGATTGGATTGAAAAAGGAATTAGTCCCATTCCATGGGCCTGGGGATTGGTAGACCAACATGCTGAAATGATGAACAGGGAACAGACAACATGGTGCAATGATGAACAGACAACAGACAACATGCTGAAATGATGAACAGACAACAGACAACATGCTGAAATGATGAACAGACAACAGACAACATGCTGAAATGATGAACAGACAACAGACAACATGCTGAAATGATGAATATGGAACAGACAACATGCTGATATGATGAATAAGGAACAGACAACATGCTGAAATGATGAACAGACAACATGCTGAAATGATGAACAGACAACATGCTGAAATGATGAATATGGAACAGACAACATGCTGAAATGATGAACAGACAACATGCTGAAATTATGAATATGGAACAGACAACATGCTGAAATGATGAATATGGAACAGACAACATGCTGAAATGATGAATATGGAACAGACAACATGCTGAAATGATGAATAGGGAACAGACAACATGCTGAAATGATGAACAGACAACATGCTGAAATGATGAACAGACAACATGCTGAAATGATGAACAGACAGCATGCTGAAATGATTAATAGGGAACATGCTGAAATGATGAACAGGGAACATGCTGAAATGATGAATAGGGAACATGCTGAAATGATGAACAGACAACATGCTGAAATGATGAACAGACAACATGCTGAAATGATGAACAGACAACAGACAACATGTTGAAATGATGAACAGACAACAGACAACATGCTGAAATGATGAACAGACAACATGCTGAAATGATGAATATGGAACAGACAACATGCTGAAATGATGAATATGGAACAGACAACATGCTGAAATGATGAATATGGAACAGACAACATGCTGAAATGATGAATATGGAACAGACAACATGCTGAAATGATGAATATGGAACAGACAACATGCTGAAATGATGAACAGACAACATGCTGAAATGATGAATATGGAACAGACAACATGCTGAAATGATGAATATGGAACAGACAACATGCTGAAATGATGAATATGGAACAGACAACATGCTGAAATGATGAATATGGAACAGACAACATGCTGAAATGATGAATATGGAACAGACAACATGCTGAAATGATGAATATGGAACAGACAACATGCTGAAATGATGAACAGACAACATGCTGAAATGATGAACAGACAACATGCTGAAATGATGAACAGACAACATGCTGAAATGATGAACAGACAACATGCTGAAATGATGAACAGACAACAGACAACATGCTGAAATGATGAACAGGGAACAGACAACTGTCTGGTGCCGGCGGCGGTGCACCTACTTGGCAGGCAGCGTGTCGATGTCTCGGATCTCCCTGGAGACGGTCATGGTGTAGCCGTCGATGACGTAGAAGTGCTCCTTCCCGAACAGCAGCAGGCCCTCGCTGGTGTCCAGGCCCTGAACCCTGGCGCACCTGTACATGTGCTGGATCTGAACCACGACACAGCACAAAGAAACAGTAACTAACCCTGACCCTGACGCACCTGAACTATGACACCGCACAAAGAAACAGTAACTAACCCTGACGCACCTGAACCATGACACAGCACAAAGAAACAGTAACTAACCCTAACCCTGACGCACCTGAACCATGACACAGCACAAAGAAACAGTAACTAACCCTGACGCACCTGAACCATGACACAGCACAAAGAAACAGTAACTAACCCTGACGCACCTGAACCATGACACAGCACAAAGAAACAGTAACTAACCCTGACGCACCTGAACCATGACACAGCGGCGTGGTAGAGCGGGTCATCCAATGATCGAAGGGTTGGTGGTTCGAATCCCGCTCAAGCCCATGTCCATCCCACTGCCGTTGTGTCCTTGGGCAAGACACTTAACCTACTTGCCTCGTATGAATGTGTATGCATGTGAATGAATGTTGGTGGTGGTCGGAGGGGCCGTAGGCGTTGATTATTCGCCACGCTTCCGTGAGTCTGCCTCAGGGCAGCTCTGGCTGCAATTGTAGCTTACCACCACCGGTATGACTGTGTATGAACGAATAATGGACTCTGTACGCGCTCTGGGGTCCTCGTGAACATGAAGAGCGCTATATAAATCCAATCCATTATTATTATTATTACAGCACAAAAAAACTGGTATTTTTATATTGTATACTGTATGCCTATGATATTTGTGGTGTTTTGTATCTTGTTAATTGTATGCCTATGGTATTTGTGGTGTTTTTATATTGTATACTGTATGCCTATGATATTTGTGATGTTTTGTATACTGTAAATTGTATGCCTATGGTATTTGTGTATATTGTATTGTTTTCATCTGAACTCCTGGCCTCAAGCCAGGTTTCCCTGGAACAATACTGTAGTGACCTGAACTGAACTGTTGTCCTGCTGTGACCTCTCACTCCGCTGTGTCGGCTCACACATTAATACGCTGCATTCAACACGTCTGTAAAACATCCTCTGTCCAGCTCCTATAGAGGAAACTGGGAACACATGGCCACAGCCTGGCCTCTCCATACCCATTAATGAGTACTAACTGCTCTGTCATTGTAAAATCCACTGGACTTTCTGTTTACATCCTGATATGTGTGTGTGTGTGTGTGTGTGTGTGTGTGTGTGTGTGTGTGTGTGCGTGTGGCTCCCTAACCTTCTCTCCCTCTTCCAGGAGGCGCAGCAGCGAGGTGTTGTCGGTCCTTTGCTCCTCGTCGAGGCCGCCAGACTCCAGGAACTGGTCCTGTGGCTGCTCCTGGCTGTCCTCGTCAGGTCCGTCCGCTGTGGAGCGGGAACGCTTCAGAGGAGCCTTCACCAGGCCTGGACACACAAGGAGAGGGGAGGACAGGGAGGTGACATGGGAGAAGGAGAGAGGAGAGGACACGGAGATGTCCAGGGAGGAAGGAGATGATATAGATATGTCAAGGGAGAGAGGAGAGGACACAGAGATGTCAAGGGAGGAAGGAGAGGATACAGATATGTCCAGGGAGGGAGGAGGGAACACAGAGATGTCAAGGGAGGAAGGAGAGGATACAGAGATGTCCAGGGAGGGAGGAGGAAGGAGAGGACACAGAGATGTCAAGGGAGGAAGGCGATGATATAGATATGTCAAGGGAGAGAGGAGGACACAGAGATGTCAAGGGAGGAAGGAGAGGATACAGATATGTCCAGGGAGGGAGGAGGGAGGAGAGGACACAGAGATGTCAAGGGAGGAAGGAGAGGATACAGATATGTCCAGGGAGGGAGGAGGGAGGAGAGGACACAGAGATGTCAAGGGAGGAAGGAGAGGATACAGATATGTCCAGGGAGGGAGGAGAGGACACAGCGATGTCAAGGGAGGGAGGAAAGGACACAGATGTCAAGGGAGGGAGGAGGGAGGAGAGGACACAGAAAGGATAGATGAAAGAATGATTAGAGCTGTCCTCGTCTAAAGAAGTTCTTAGTTAACTAATAGTGATGGGACTTTGTTGACTAAAGGATTTATGACTGTACCAATGTGTCACGGTGTGTCTGTCATACTGGTGAACTCTTTAGCGGTGTTAGCGCTACATTCGAGTCAGATTTGGTGACTTTTGACACCAGATACAATGGAAGCCAATGGCACCGGTGAATCAGCTGAAAACAATGCACTTCTCTTTAGTAACGGTTAAAGATTATGAAAAAAGAAGGGCCCCTTGGTTTTTGGATCAAAGGCAGGAATGACTTGGAAGCCACACGTCAAACAGACTGGTATGTAGACATGTCCCTGTAGCACTGTCCCCATCACAGAGACAAACCCCTGGTGCTCCTCCAGCCCTCCCGCCGCACCTTTGACTCTAGCGATGGTGTCCTCCCCGTGCTCGGGCTCGTGCCGCGCGGTCTCCCCCTCCGTGCTCTGCTCTATGGAGTGCTGGTACATGCCAGGGTTTCCAGACAGCAGGCGCATGTAGTAGTCCTTGCTGTCGTAGCTGATGGCTCGGCGGTAGCGCACTGGCTTCTGGTGACAAGAGGAAGCGATGGTTGGGGAGACACAAGAGAGGTTAAAATACGAGAGAGGATGCAATGAGACCAGAGTTAAGATTAGTTACATTTTCAAAAAACTGCGAGTTCATTTGTTAAATGTTAAATCCATGTAAATTTAGGCTTCCTTCACAGGAGTCGAATCTGGAGCGTGCTGGACTGCTGCAGCTACAAAACCCACAGCAGGATATCCTCTGAGTCCAAGGAAGGACATTTAACTGATGGGCTTTGAAACCTTAGTGGTAAAAGATAATCAAGATCCTAAACACACGTTCCCAGTTTCAGGGGATGTTTATGAATCCTCAGGGTAGCTCTTTGCCCCCTGGTACTTGGGTTGCAGAAATACTGATACTGGCATCAGATGTTGGTCCGATACAAGGTTCAACAATGAAATTATCTTTATATAATGTATTTTATATATATATATATATATATTTTTTTTGTCTAATGACAAAACCAAAATAACGCTGGTTCGATCCCCGCCACTGACAGGAGGGTGTATTCCAGCTGTGAGCTGGTGACTGAAGGGTGGCTGGTGTTACATCTAGGGTGCCCACCATCCTACCTACGTGCCCTTAAGCAAGGCACTGAACCCCAAAACTGCTCCAGGATCACTGCACTGCTGTGCTGCACCCTGTACTCTGACCTCTCAAATTTCAATTGCCTTGTACATTGAATAAAGTAATCTTCTTCTTCTTCTAAGTCTATATTGTTCAGTATAATCAATGGCTCAGATGGGTACTCTGTACTGGTTGATACTGAAGGTTTAGTTAGAGTTAGGGTCAAACAGCATTGCTTTCCAACCTTGTCTAGGCTGTGTGTATTTCTCTCCATTGTAGTACTCAAACACACAAAGAGACACATTCCAAACCAGTCCATGCTATGGTGAGATACCAAAAGCAAAAACTGATTTATTTGTTAATCATCTTGTTGCTACTAGGAGTATGCAAGCGGCCATAATTAATGGTTTTACATCTCTGCATTGAGTCAGTCGCAGACGGATACACACACACAACCAAAAACACATAATTGGGCTGTAATGCTGAGTGACAGCCAGGTAATCCAACAACACACCGTATAATACACACCAACCGAACACATGCCAGTAGGAATAACATGAAAGATCGTAGTGTCTGCTGAAATCTGGCAAAGTGTCAAACATCCCTTTACCATGGTTTCCCACCAGGAACAGTAATAGTTAACAGAACCACATCAGAGACAGAGAGGCTCCACACTGCTGTCAGGAGATAAGTGGAGCCATCTCTGGTCTGTCTCTAAGCAGCAGGGGGGGGGGGGGGCCCTCAGGGAGATGGATGCTGATCCATTGGCTAAGAGGCTCAAGGAGACATCTTGGTCCCTTTTGCTACAATAAATCACACTGTCGTTTTATTGTTGTCATGGCGATACGACAAACGAGATGAAATCCTTGCAGAGGGGGAAAAAAGTCAGTCTGCAGACTGTGTGAGCCAGTGTGAAAGCTAATGGCATGAATAATACAATGCAAGCTAATAGCATTCATACGATTTCTTGCCAGGTACAGTAGAGTGTAAACGTCATTTTAGAGAATGTTTAATCTATCGTTACAGAATGTTGAGCTTAATGTATCGTTACAGAAGGTTGAGCTTAATGTATCATTACAGATTCGGCTCAAACAAGGGACTAAACACGTTTCACAATTATGCCACAATAATGTGGAACGCCCTACCCACAGGCGTAAAATAATGTGAATCCCTACCCTCCTTCAAAACCGCTCAGATGGCTGCAATTAGAAACTGGCCCCAGCAAATGTCCAACCCCCCCCCCTCCCCCAACCATCCACCCACCCAACCCCCTCCAATGTACAGTTTCTTCCCCTTTGAATGTACATATTTTTTTTATTATCTCTTTTTCTAAAACAGTACTGTATATTTGTATGTCTTGTGTATGTCATAAATGTCTTGATTAAACAGTACTGTATATGTCATGTATGTCATAAATGTCCTGATGAATTGAAAATAGAGGACCCTGATGTAAACAAGACGCAAGTATTTTTCTGGTCTGCATCCTCTTAGCAGTTGTTTGTATTGAGCCGTACTGTATTGTACCCATTCTGCAATCTGTTAATAAAAGTTTCAATCAATCAATCAAACAAACAGAATGTTGACCTTAACACTTTGACTGCCGGAAAACGCTTTAGAGCGTCATTCCCGGCCATGCTCAAGTTGCCGGAGGACGCTGTACAGCGTCCTTATATCAATATTTCAAAAATCTGCGATCGGATTCATATTTCCCCTCCGCTGGCCTGAGATCCACCAGGAGGACCCACTGAGCTCTCTGGCGGTTCAGGAGCGCCATCTGGTGGCCGATCGGCGCAATCGCCAAACAGGAAGTGCTATGGAGGTTGTGCTGGTCGACCATATTACTTCCGGGCACTCTGTTTGGCTCACGGGACTCGATCTCGACACAATACAGTACATAGCGATCGATTGCCAATAACTCGATAAACAACATGATTTGGACATATATACTATTATACAAGCTGGAAATGGACCCGATATTTCTACATACCATAATAGGTAAATGACTGTTCCACGCTCATCGCCCAACGGCGCGAGGAGGATACGGTAAGATTCAGCGTTATTTTTGATCGTATTCCATATAAACTGTTATGATGAACATATCACCCACACTAGATGAATGATATAACGCTGCCCACGGAATTATAAACGATCCCCCGCCCATCCGGTCATCATCAGATCATACGTAGATCATTCTAGAAGTACGTCCAATTGAAATTTTTTATATCGCCCCGATTGCCATCAAACTGTATTTCATCATCAATATAATGCATTTGGGGCTATATATCACGTTCTGGAGAAAGCTGCAGAAAGAGATGAAAACATACTTATACATTAGACCATACTTTACTATGAATATGTGAATGAAAAAGTTTAACGTTGCTACACAATGAACAATACATATAGGACTTTGAATGGGCCCTAATAATGGCAATGTAGCAATAGAATTTAAAAAGTTATAGCCATGCAAAGAAGGGGTACTTCTCCATAGACAAATAGAGCCGGCAACCTATGGTATATAATGAATTTAACCCATGGCACCCAAAGTGTTAATGTATCATTACAGAAGGTTGAGCTTAAATGGATCATGCATTACGTTCACCTTAGACCAGGTCTCAAGCATGTGACAAACACTTTTTAGAATAAGAATCCATTCCTTATCCACTAAGGACCATCACATACATGCATTCACAGCCACACAGAGCACCAGTAACACTTTAGTGCTTCATCCAGCAAAAAAGTCAACTCCAAGTTGTCTTGAAGAGATCTTGAAGAGAAGTGTCTGTGAGTGCCACAGCAGGGTACCTGGGCGCGGGCAGGACGCCAGGCTGACGGCACCAGGGGCACCAGAGGTGGGACAGGGGGCTGGACAGGAGCATAGAGAGCATGTGAGACGCCCAGAAGAACACACCCATCTGTAAAGACCACTCCTCACCTATCTCAAGACACTACCCTATTTCACTGCACCGACTAGTCCTGATCCATACTTAGAATGCTACTTTGTCTGTTATCAATCTGACGCACAGCAGGGTAATGATTATGTGCTGTAGCTCAGTGTAGAGCTGGGAGGCACAGCCACAAATCCATGCAGCGGTAGGATTTTTTTCTTTTTACAATAACACCAAAGGTGTGTTTGTTTATTTTAGTAAATGTTTAACTGTAACTGTATAAAAAAACTGCAGCAGTGTGATAAAGAAATTGTAATAGGAATTAAAAGAGAATAGACTATTTGAGTGAAGTAGCACCATGTTGTATTACTACAAACCAACATAAAAAAAATCACATTGCAATTTTTATAAAAAAAATTAAAAAGTACCCTAAATACTGTTATACTGTCAAAAATAACTAAGTAAACAAAATCTTTATTTTTAACATAATGATATATATTTTTTCAGGAAAGCAACTTTTGTGATTGGATGATCAAGAAAAGAGGGCGTGGTTTGAGATTGCATCCCCACATGGTCCTGCAAGGCACCTTGGATAAAAACATCCACTAAATGGTATACAGCCAAAAGTGCTCGAGGGTTACCAGTAGTAGACAAATTTACTACAAGTGGCCAACAGCTGCTTTCACGCTAGAAAAGGTAGGATAAGGGGCAATGGGCTAGTTTGGAATTAGGGTAAAATTCAAAATAGCAAAAGCGAAAGGCCTCTCCTCTGTCCTGATTCTCCTAGATCTATCTGCAGAGTTCGACACAGTCAACCATCAGATCCTCCTCGCGGCCCTCGCAGGAATGGGAGTGGCTGGCTCTGCGCTGACATGGCTGACATCATACCTCAATGACCGCTCCTACCAAGTGTCATGGAGAGGGACCCTGTCGGCCACCCGCCACCTGCGGACGGGTGTCGCCCAGGGCTCGGTCCTAGGACCCCTTCTCTTCTACCTCTACACTAAATCACTGGGTAACATTATCACGTCTCATGGCTTCTCCTATCATTGTTATGCCGACGATACTCAACTCTTCCTCTCCTTCCCTCCCTCAGATATCCACGTCTCTGAGCGGATCTCGGCCTGTCTGTCCGACATCTCCGCCTGGATGACGACCAACCACCTCAAACTGAACCTAAGCAAAACAGAATTGCTCCTCTTTTGTATTTGCAAATCTGGTATGTCATAAATGTATAGATGTAGCAGTACTGTCTATCAGTATGTCATGTATGTCATATATGTCCTGATGAATTGAAAATGGGGGACCCTGATGTAAACAAGACAAAAGTCTTTCTCTGGTCTGCATCCCCTTAATAATTGTGTGTATTGAGCTGTACTGTATTGTACCCATTCTGCAATCTGTTAATAAAGTTTTCAATCAATCAATCAATCAATCAATCAATCCACCTGCCGGCCAAATCCTCCCCCCTGACCGACCTTTCCATCACAGTCGAGAATGCAGCTGTGACCGCGTCCCCGACCGCCAAGAACCTTGGTGTTGTCCTCGACGACCAGTTGAACTTCTCTGCTCACATCGCAGCGACAACCAGCACCTGCAGATTCCTCCTGAGCAACGTCAGAAGGATCCGCCCCTTCCTGACAAAATAAGCCACCCAACTCCTCGTCCAATCAACAGTCATCTCCCGCCTCAACAACTCCTCGTCCAATCAACAGTCATCTCCCGCCTCAACTACTGCAACGCACTGCTCGCTGGCCTCCCGGCCACTGCCACCAAGCCTCTTCAACTCATTCAGAACGCAGCGGCCCGCCTGATCTCAAACCTACCGAAGTTGGCCCATGTCACCCCACTTCTTAGGGACCTGCACTGGCTCCCCATTGCTGCACGAATCCGCTTCAAGGCCCTCGATCTAGCATACCGTGCGGCAAAGGGAACCGCTCCCGCCTACCTCCGGTCAATGGTTTATAACTACACACCCTCAAGACCCCTACGCTCTGCATCTTCTGGCCGCCTCAGACCTACTCCTATCCAAGCTCCGGGAGGGTCATCAAAGAGAAGTCGCCTATTCTCAGTCCTTGCCCCACAATGGTGGAATGAACTACCCACCCTAGTTAGGACAGCCGAAACCCGTCCAATCTTTCGCATTTGACTAAAGACGCACTTCTTCAAACATTATCTGAATAAAAAAAAAAAAATATATATATATATATATATATATATATATATATATACCTGTATCTAACCCTAACTAACCTTACTGTCATGCACTTGTCCTAATAAACTAACCTACACTGTAGCACTCAACACTTTGATGAACATTGTTACTCAGCTAATAAAGTTGTGCCCTTCCTGATGACTTGTCGTACAGAACTTGTACGTCGCTTTGGATAAAAGCGTCAGCTAAATGACTAATGTAAATTTAGGGCTGCCCCCTCGTAGTCGA
>NC_140165.1:161723264-161790764 GCF_963971535.1 Notolepis coatsorum | reverse complement strand
AAAGACAAAGTGAAAAACCGAGAGAGAAAGGGGAGTGAGAGAGAGAGTGAGAGTAAGAGTGAGAGTGAGAGTGAGAGAGAGAGAGAGAGAGAGAGAGAGAGAGAGAGAGAGAGAGAGAGAGAGAGAGAGAGAGAGAGAGAGAAGGGCTAAACAGTATCAGATCATGTGTGTTGGCGAAGCTCCCAGACAGATTATTTAATTTGCAAAACAAGGTGACTGAGAGCTGGTTATGTCATCGCTTCCAAGACACGAACACCACTGAGTAAGAATACATATAAATTACAGCCAGATATTGATATATCAGCTGAATATTCTTTATATATATTTATTTATATATATATACTGTATATGTAGGCGCAGGATTAGTTTAACTGTTTTAACTGGTCCAGAGGACTGCTCCACTGTGAGCTGCTCCAAGGTTTGTGCGCATGTGTGTGTGTGTGTGTCCTCCTGCGTGCCCCCTCACCCAGGTGGTTCTGCCAGCTCTTGAGCGCGTGCTCCTCCAGGGCGGGCCGGGCGGTGGCGATGTCCACGTGTCCCCTGTCGTTGGTGGGCAGGGACACCTTGAAGATGTCCTCCAGCATCTGGCGCTTGCTGTGCATCAGCTCCGTCCAGACCCTGTTCACTGCCTTCAGCAGCAGCTGGCGGCCTGGGAGCGAAGGTGGTGGAGGAGTTAAAACAGTGAAACCGTCATCATTAAAGCTACATGTGTATAGTATTGTTGTTTGAATATCTACAGAGGCTAATACACAGACACACCCAGGCTCCCACATTCACACCTCAATGCCAGACTATCCACCCACATGAGCAAACAGAGAATGTATGTGTACACACACATATGCACACACGCGCACACGCACAGCATTACCTTCACTGACGTCCTGGCTGTGGGACGAGTCAGCCTCGTTCTCTGACGGCATCATGACGTGCCAGGTGGTCATCCGTGCCTCAGCCTCCAAACCGAAGCCCTCCACACTACTGCACACACACACACACAGTTGTTCAGTTGAGTGAGTCATCAGACACACCAGTCTGTGTGTTGTTGATCGTTTATCACATTGGTTGTTAAACTTTGTCATGTCTCCCCTAACACTATATAAAAACGACAGAGCATTAGCATAACCTGTCCATCACTATAAAACTAAAGCGCATTAGCATGGTTCTCCTGGAGTTGACAAGTGTAGCATAGCAAAGCGTTTAATCATTCAAATTTGGCTGGGTGGTTAATACCTGTCTGTGGTGTGACAAACAAATGTATTATTGCATTACCTGGAGTTTAAACCCTCACTTTCATCTATGGATTTTCTCACATGATGCACACACCTCCAACTCAACATGCTGCCTTTGACAAGCTCACGCTCCCACACACACACACACACACACACACACACACACACACACACACACACACACACACACTAGGGTTGGCTCAGAACATTCTAATGATTCTGAATGGACACGTAAGTTGCGGCTAGCTTGTGCTACATGGTCATGACTCGGCTGCCATTGTGATCACATTAAGACAGAGCATTTGACCTGTAGCCTACGGTATTCCTGATTTCAGAACATGTTTTTGTGAGTGTGAACGTTCCGAGCTTCGTTTGTAAACAGCAAGGAAAGTCCGAAAAAGACACACAATGTATTTTCCGACGGGGGAGAGCTTTCCAGTTCCTAAGTGACATCATTATTATGAGGGTCACTTAGTGTGAGTTAGTAGATGGTGCTGTGACTAATTGAAACGAGACACCCTCTCCATTAGGACATAAAATAAGCTCATATTCCAAAGAGCCCCATGGCAGAAAACAGTTTCTTTAAGGTCATAATTATTTACACCTCAAGCTGCATTATTATTTTAGTTTTTTATCAAATCTATTTCTACATCTCAGTTATACTAAATGCACACTGTTCAGTCTCAAACCAGTGTACCATATTATTCACTGTTCAGTCTCAAACCAGTGTAACATATTCACTGTTCAGTCTCAAACCAGTGTAACATATTCACTGTTCAGTCTCAAACCAGTGTAACATATTCACTGTTCAGTCTCAAACCAGTGTAACATATTCACTGTTCAGTCTCAAACCAGTGTAACATATTCACTGTTCAGTCTCAAACCAGTGTAACATATTCACTGTTCAGTCTCAAACCAGTGTAACATATTATTCACTGTTCAGTCTCAAACCAGTGTAACATATTCACTGTTCAGTCTCAAACCAGTGTAACATATTATTCACTGTTCAGTCTCAAACCAGTGTAACATATTCACTGTTCAGTCTCAAACCAGTGTAACATATTCTCTGTTCAGTCTCAAACCAGTGTAACATATTCTCTGTTCAGTCTCAAACCAGTGTAACATATTATTCTCTGTTCAGTCTCAAACCAGTGTAACATATTCACTGTTCAGTCTCAAACCAGTGTAACATATTCACTGTTCAGTCTCAAACCAGTGTAAGATATTCTCTGTTCAGTCTCAAACCAGTGTACCATATTCTCTGTTCAGTCTCAAACCAAGTGTAAGATATTCAATCAAAACCAAACACTGTGCTTATGCCAAATAATAGACCTATCATACATGACAAACTTACAGGGGACATATTGTGGAAAATGGGTTTTGCTTTGTCTGTGTATGGATTCGGCAGTGCAGTCTGAAATGTTCTTTATGTGCTCAGGGGAAATTACACGTGTACTCCTAGCTATTTGACCAGGGTTTGAAGTCTTTGGATTAACATGCTTAAAAAGCTGTTCAGAATCGCATCGCTTCGATGATGTCACAATGTCACACCCAAACCAAAATGTCCCCTTTTGACCGATTACTCAATCATAGCGACTATAGCATCACAGATTGCAACAATCGAGTCGTTGTTGTTGTTGTTGTTGTTGTTGTTGTGTGTGTGAGTCACCTCCCCCTTACCTCCCGCTGTGCAGGCAGATGAAGCAGTGGGCCAGGCAGGCCACAAAGTCCTGGTCGTGGTTCCCGGGGCCCAGCACCAGGTTACGGTTGACGGTCAGCACCCGCAGGGCGTCCAGCAGGGCCACCTGCTGAGCCACCGTCTTGTGGGGCCGGCATAACTGGTAGAGCACTGTGCGGTTCAGACAGTGGTAGATGGAGTCCAGGGACAGGCCCTGGGAACGCCTCTTAGACTGGAGAGAGAGAGAGAGAGCGAGCAAGAGAGCGAGCGAGCAAGAGAGAGAGAGAGAGTGAGCGAGCAAGAGAGAGCAAGAGAGCGAGAGAGAGAGGGGGGAATGTGGTTAAAGAAAGAGGATTTATGGTGGGAAGGGGGGGGGAAATAGATGTGTGAAATTCAGCTGTTGAAAAGAGGATTTGGTTTATTGGCCCTATTTAAGTATGTGTGGTTTATTGTTTATTACTAGTGCAGTGCCCGTTTGCAGCGTTCTAGAGGATGGCAGTATTCTTCAGCGTTCTGCAATGCACGCACCAAGTGTGAAACCCATCGGATGAACGGTTCTCAAGATATGCGCGAAGGACAAACAGGCGCATTATGGTCATTTCAATTTAAGATGCGCCTACATCGCCACCTATTGGCCAAATGGCACCTAATTTATCAAGGTCACTCAGACATAATTTACACATAAGCCCCACCCACAGCATTTGAGCAAAGTTTGAGGGACAGCTATAGCAAAACTGTATGGAATATCAAAAACCGGAAAAAAGCAGAGAAGAACTTTAATAGTTTTAAACTTAAAAGTTTAAATAAGACAATAAAAAGCTTTGTTTCAGCAAGTTGTTAACTCAGGGTTAAGCCAGGGACTGTCGAGGGTACTGACTTGTCATCTATACTCTGAGAGAAAGACACAAAGTGAACACAAGACCTGAACCTTATTCAGTGAACCGAGATGCTTACCTGCACCTCTAGGGGTTCCTACTGTACAAACGTCACATTTGTTGGGAGAGTTGAAGGTGGGAGACTAAATTAATTGCTTCAAGAGAACCAAAACGACAACGGTTGACAAAAATAAACGATCAGAAACAATGGCGCTTTATGGCACGAAAAATGTATTTGGAGGCTAATCTCCTAATCTGCTCCCTTCCACAGCGGTCCGCCACTTCAGCCGCCACGCGAGAGCATGGTGCAAAGTTCATAAAACACATAGGAGGAGAGATTAGCTGCAGAGGGCTGACGTACACCCAGCTAGCATAGTCTCCTGGCCTTTTATACAGCGGGGAACACCCGCCCACACCGGCGCGAACACCAATGAAAGGTGTCCATCATTCAGCGGTCAAAATTAAATTACGACTATATCTAATTCTGTGGCCTTCTACGGACTAAAGAGAGTGATGGATGTTGTTGTTGGTGGTTTGGATGAATGCTGACTGGCTAATGCAATCAGGGCCTGCATCACCGGTCTTAATAGCCTGGAGGAGGACTCGCGGTAGACAGAGGCCTCCTGTCTTAAGTGACGTTCAGAGATGGACAAGAACGCAACACCAACAAGGAAGAGCATTTTTAATACCTGTGCGACCACAAACATTCCACAGATTTAGTAGCAGAGGACACTGTCTGTGTAGAGAAGTAGAGGACACTGTGTAGAGAAGTAGAGGGCACTGTGTAGAGAAGTAGAGGACACTGTGTAGAGAAGTAGAGGACACTGTGTAGAGAAGTAGAGGACACTGTGTAGAGAAGTAGAGGACACTGTGTAGAGAAGTAGAGGGCACTGTGTAGAGAAGTAGAGGGCACTGTGTAGAGAAGTAGAGGGCACTGTGTAGAGAAGTAGAGGACACTGTGTAGAGAAGTAGAGGGCACTGTGTAGAGAAGTAGAGGACACTGTGTAGAGAAGTAGAGGACACTGTGTAGAGAAGTAGAGGACACTGTGTAGAGAAGTAGAGGACACTGTGTAGAGAAGTAGAGGACACTGTGTAGAGAAGTAGAGGACACTGTGTAGAGAAGTAGAGGACACTGTAGAGAAGTAGAGGACACTGTGTAGAGAAGTAGAGGGCACTGTGTAGAGAAGTAGAGGACACTGTGTAGAGAAGTAGAGGACACTGTGTAGAGAAGTAGAGGACACTGTGTAGAGAAGTAGAGGACACTGTGTAGAGAAGTAGGGGACACTGTGTAGAGAAGTAGAGGACACTGTGTAGAGAAGTAGAGGACACTGTGTAGAGAAGTAGAGGACACTGTGTAGAGAAGTAGAGGACACTGTGTAGAGAAGTAGGGGACACTGTTGCGGCCCCCACCCTCTGGAACTCTCTCCCGGCTGAGATCTGCTCTGCTAGATCCTTGGACTCATTCAAGACGGCCCTGAACACAGTCAACCTGTCCTTTATTGTTATTATTATTTATTTTGTTTATTATGTGTCTTTTTTTGTTGCCTTGTAAAGCGTACTTGGGTTTCTTAAAAGGCGCTATATAAATGCAAGCTATTATTATTATTATTATTATTATTATTATTATTATTATTATTATTATTATTATTATTATTATTATTATGATCAGCTCCAGTACCTGTCCTATGAGCTGGAATATGAAGTCCATTATTATTATTATTATTATTATTATTATTATTATTATTATTATTATTATTATTATTATTATTATTATTATTATTATTGTAACTGAGGGGTGTTCCCTGACTGTATTGATAAGTATGGTATCATTAAACCACTACCGTCTTATGTACATTCCTACTGGCCATACAGTACACAGGTATCTAATGATGAACACTTCCCCACAATGACTCGGTTCCACACAAAACTGGATTTAAGTATTTATTAGCAGCAAAAGGTACATAATATACTTTACTTTACTTCACTCTAGATGCGCTTATAAGGCAAAGGAATGTGCGTAGGCAAATCAATAACGAATGTCCATTCTCATATTACGCAGGAGATAATCATACAACCTGAATCTTAGGGAATTATATCTATGGTACACTAGTAATATAGCGGGAGATACTGGTAGGGTCCCCCCGGTTGTAAGCCAGCAAGGGTAGAGGATCTGTCGGTAGTAGAGTCTGGGTCAACGATGATAAGGAGACTCCGAGTACAGGAGACGGTGCAATAAGATCTTGATCCGCAGACGAATACAGCTGTTCTCCGTAGCATGTAGCTCCACATGGAAGAAAGCTAGCCGGCCTCAGACTTCTGAGAGGCAGACTCGACGTGGCTCCTCACAGGTTAAATCCCACACACTTGTGGGTGTCGGCGATTCTCCGCTCCATTAATTACAGGACCAAAAGCAAATATAATCCAGCCGAAAAGGGCTATGCAGTCGTCGGTAGGTTATCCAGTGTACATAATCCACACGGTCCTCGTCTAGGGCCCCTCGGGTGAATAGCATAGCTTCATCACTGGAAGTGAGGCAGGACAGTAGCCTTACAGTGCCTTACAGTGTATTGCAAGGTCTGACATTGACCAAACTTGATATGCATGACCTTGGTGGGCTCTAGGTCAACTCCTGAAAAGGGGGTCAATGTCAGACCTTGCAATCAAAAGTTAGGGGCGCACTGAAATTATGGCAAGGGTTATTAGCCCTCTAACTTTTGATTGCAAAGTCTGACATTGACCCCCTTTTCAGGAGTTGACCTAGAGCCCACCAAGGTCATGCATATCAAGTTTGGTCAATGTCAGACCTTGCAATACACTGTAAGGCACTGTAAGGCTACTGTCCTGCCTCACTTCCAGTGATGAAGCTAAGCTATGCTAACGGAGCATCTATTCCCAAAGCTAAAATGCACGCACAGAGACAAAAAAGGTATGCATCTTCTTGTCTAACTCCAGGGAAGATGTTAAATACCGTAATTCCTCTAATAGTAACCCCGGCTTGTATTTGTTTCAACTGTAGCGGATACCAGGCTTGTATTAGGAGGAGGCATGTATAAGAGAGAGGCCTATATTTCTAATTTTCAAACAGATCATAATGAATAAATCAACATTTTGTGTCAGTTTGAACCCAGTAAAATGTACTGGGTTCATTTATTGAAACCAAGTACTGTATGAAATACGGTAGTAAACAGTGCAATTACAGGTGGTCAAAAAAAGTTAAATAAAGTAAAATAGTGCAATCACAATACTGGTATAATAATAATAACTTCGTTTTATACAATTCTGAGGTAGGCTTACTCTCTTGGTAAACATTAACACCATACCATTATATGGTATTTACTGCACAGCCAGGCCAGCATATAACACCAATAACAAAATATATTGCCTATGGTAAATCCGTTGAGGGAAATACCGTAATTCCTCTAATATACATGAAACCCGGCTTGTATTAGGAGGCCGGCTTATAATTGCTTAGCTCAACAGCGCACCCGGTCATTAATAGAGACCCGGTTTTTAATTGAATACCGGTTACTATTAGAGGAATTACGGTAAGCTAATTTCCCAAAATAGTGGAGTTATCCTTTAACCCTGCTCCGGACCAGGTTCAAACTTTTTGATCTGTTGTCATAGTGATTTAGACAATCGAGCGTCGGGGAATGGAAAGGTCTGGCTTAAGTCAAGCTATGCTGAAAATTATCCGGCTAACTCAGTTAGCCAGGTACGGGGAACGGGGCCCAGTACCTGTCCTATGAGCTGGACTATGAAGTCCATTATTATTATTATTATTATTATTATTATTATTATTATTATTATTATTATTATTATTATTATTATTATTATTATTATTATTATTATTATTATTATTATTATTATTATTATTATTATTATTATTATTATTATTATTATTATCAGCTCCAGTACCTGTCCTATGAGCTGGGCCCTATTCCCCATACCTGGCTAACTGAGTTAGCCGGATAATTTTCAGCATAGCTTGACTTAAGCCAGACATTTCCGTTCCCCGACGTCGGATTTTCTAAGTCGCTATGGCAACAGATCGAAAAGTTTTAACCTGCTCCGGAGAAGGGTTTAGTTCAGTTAGCTGGATATAAGCTGGCCACTCCCACGGAACAAAATGGCAGCTCCCTTCCTCAGATATTGATTGATTGATTGGAAACTTTATTAACAGATTGCAGAATGGGGTACAATACAGTACGGCTCAATACACACAATTGTTAAGGGGATGCAGACCCAGAGAAAGACTTTCATCTTGTTTACATCAGGGTCCCCCATTTTCAATTCATAATGACATTTATGACATACAGATATACAGTACTGTTACATTTGTGACATACAAGATATGCAAATATACAGTACTGTTAAACAGAGATCCTAACAGAAAATATATATACGAGGGGGAGGAAACTGTACATTGGGAGGGGGTGGGTGGGTGGGAGGGGGTGTTTGGACATTTACGGGGGCCAGTTTCGAATTGCAGCCTCCCGTAGGTGGTCTTTGATCCCATTATACCATTCTGAATAATGTTTTCGAGAGATGATTTCCAGAATGTATTGATTTCATAGAATGTGTGAAATAGGCCTATAATTAAAAACAATTAAAATACATTAAACTGGTAAAAGAAATGCTTTTGCAATGTAAAATAATAGACCTAAAATGCTGATAATAAATCATATTCAGCCTATGGATTTCCTATATACTGCACGACACTTGTTTGAGCTGCGGGATGCAGCGCGCTTGTTTCTGATGGAGAATGCGTCCCAGCTCGCTGCCCACCTCCGATGCCGACTAGATATCAATTGAGGGGGAATACGCACAGCTATACCTACCTATTCGAAAAAACATTATCTGCACTGACTTATATAAAAAATAAGTACAGATCACGTCTGAATGAATGTGGAGGATGATCTCCGAGTCGCTGTCTCCAAAATTTAACCCAGACTATGCCCATTGTTGTGAAGGATCAGATTAAACCGAATATATATATTTATTTATGGATATATATTTAATAGTATTTGTATATCGTTTGATATCCCCTGTATATTCCTTGTACAATATGCACTGAATATCCCTTTAGTCTACTAAACAGCCCATAATAGTTTCATTCTACCATTGGACGAGAACCTGGCGCCAGCAGCCATACCCCTAGGTTCAAGTTCAATCGTGCCGCCCAACATGTCGTGGCAAGCCCGGTTCCGCGTAGGAATACGTCTGGCGAAATACGAATGGTACTATTTGTTCACAGCGCATATATATATGGCGCAAGTAAAGTAGAACTTCCATTAGTCCATTAGTTCTTTACCCTCCAACCTAGTAACAGACGCGAAGCCTCACCCACGACGCACGTGTGGTGCAGTAAGGCCTACTTGGCCTCAGAATAGGCATTGAGATATCGTGTGGATTAATAGTTGAATTGTCATAGTTTGGCACTATACCGTCGAGTTGGACGTATTTCTATTAAGCTAATAATAGTCTATTATGTATGGTGCATCGTTCGGTTAGAGTTATAAAGTGAGCAGCACCCCCATCGTTCCTGACGTTATCTGGAGTCTTAACCAGGCTGGGCAGACCACTAGTGGTGCTTGCATCGAGGAGCTGCGGGCCAGGACGAGGAGACCTGTACATTGGATTACTTTACCCGGACGACGCTCGCCGATGTATCAGCCATCCACGGCGTCATACATTGCCACGCCGTCGTTTCCAGACTTCACCTATGAGAATCGAGCACAGTACACGGAGCTCCGGATGTGCTTAGAGACAATGATGGTGGATGTCGCTGATGAACGCCACAAGTATGCAATATTACTGAAGCACCTGAAAGTACCGCGAGCGCACAATATAGCGCTAGCCTATGCCACCTCTACGACCCCATACACCGCGGCCCTAGCAGCGCTGGACCAGAGATATGGACGTATATGGGATTACGTAATCCAAGAGATAAGACATATTGATCGCCTACCCCCAGCAACAGACAATCGCTCATTAGACGACCTGTCAATCAAAGTGCAGTCCCTGGTAGGGATGCTGGGAGCGCAACGGGAAAAGGGCATGCATGAGCTATACGCCAACTCTAACGTCGAGAGGATTTTGGAGAAGCTGCCACCTGCAAGACAAGAGCGTTTTAGGCGGCAGAGGGACTACCGGGATCCTAACGGCCCCGAACCATCCCTCCTTGATCTAGCCGACTTCCTGGCGAGAGAAGTCAGCAGCTTACGACTGGATACGTTCGGGCGGAGCACGCCAAGCTCCAGAGAGGGACCCAGGAGAATAAATGATGGAAGAAGATCGGTGACTGTCATGCACCAATCAGAGTCAGTACCGAGCAGTAAGAGCCACAGTACCCCCTCGAGAAAAGAGAAGTGGAAGATGATGTGCCCCTACTGTGAGAAAGAACACTGGCTGTCACAATGTGACCTGTTCACAAAGATGAATGCAGAAGAAGTGAGTCAATGGATAAAGTCCAACAGGCGCTGTTACCGATGTGCGCGCAGTCACATGGCAGCCGAATGCCGCCTAAAGAAAAGGTGCAGTCGGTGCGACGGAGCCCATCTAGATATACTACACGACAGTAACAGAAGACGGCCTTCACCTGCACCATCGAGCGGCACCAAGGCAAGTGTCATGTACATTGACCCCGCCAGCAGCAGCGGCGCCCAAGTGCTCTTAAAGGTAGTCCGTGTGACATTGAGCTACCAAGATAAAGTCATGGACACTTACGCCGTCCTTGATGACGGGTCAGAGAAGACCCTTCTGCTCGCGTCCGCTGCGGCCCAGCTGGGACTGCGGGGGAGCGAGAACGAAATGACGATTCGGACAATAAGAAGAGATTTAAAGACGATAAAGGGCGAGAATGTCTCCTTCACTATCGCAGCAAACGGGCAGCCAGAGCGACGGTATAGGATTACAAATGCTTTCACCAGCCAAGAAATAGGACTATCGCAGTACACCTACCCCATCGCCAAGTTGATGGATAAATATGTGCACCTGCGACAACCAGACCACGTGAGCGGATCGGCGCGGCCGAGAAATCCGCTCTTCGCTCTTTAAAGCTTGGTCCGCTCCGCTAATCGCTCATGTTGACCCCGCCCCCAAGTCGCTCTCCGCTCGCTCCCCACTCACCTTGAATCGAGCGCTCCCCGCTCCCCGCGCCAGATCGCTCGGCAGTTTTTCTTTTTCTTTTTTGGAGCATGGTGTAAATGAGCTCAAACTACAACAGTCTACACCCCCTGGGCCCCTTAACAATTGTTTGTATTGAGCCGCATTGTAATTGTAGCCATTCTGCAATGTTAAATAACGTTGTTTATCCATTCACTAGTTCTATTAAGCGATGATAGGCTAGCCGAGCCACAATGCTATGGTCGCTGCCATTAACGTTAGCATGTAAGCTAACGTCAACAACAATGGCGTCGATACCTTTTCTAACAGGAGAGTGAGTGTGGGCGTCATAGATATCTATGGTGGGCGTCTCTACAGTGACGAAGCCTGAACCCTTCTCATTGGTTGAAAATGGCCTTCATGTTTGTACATCGCCATCTGTTGCTTTGACATTGTACTGCATGTATATATTACATCAACAGTGTTAAACCACTGTGAGCGGCCTGGAGTGGATTGGAGCGGAGGAGAACTCTCGCTCCGGACGTCGCGCCGACTCATTTTAAAACCCACTCCTCGCTCACGTCAAAACCGGCCGCTCCGCGCCCCGCGCCGCTCACGCTCCGATCCGCTCACATGCACTGGCGACAACTACCTATCCCGCTCATAGACGGCGCTACCCCGACCCTGCTGATAGGCTCCGACCATGCAGAACTCATAGTCCCGATTGACCGGGTCCATACAGGACCCCGAGGCTGTCCTGCAGCAGTCGAGACCCGCCTAGGGTGGACACTACAAGGCCCCCTCGCCAAATCTCTCAACCGAACAGCAGCCACTAGCTGCCTCCACTCCAGAACGACAGAAGAAGACACCACTCTCCTGCAGCATGTCGAGAGGCTATGGACACTAGAGACAATGCCCTTTAAGAACGAAAAGAAAGATATTCGTTCTAAAGAAGACATCTACGCCATCAACCTACTCGAGCAAGGGACAAAGAGAGTCACAGTCGGCGGAGTGATGAGATACGCAACTCCACTCCTGAGGCGAGAGGGAATGCCCACCTTTCACGCAAAGAAAGACGCCACGGAGCGCTATCTATTGAACACGGAGCGGCGCCTAGCCAAAGACCCCGCTCAAGAGGGTGTGTACCGCGCTGAGATTGAGAAGCTAATCACAGCGGGACACGTGACAAAGATTGACATTAAAGAGGCCGATCAGACGACCGAATCATGGTACGTGCCGCATCACAAGGTCCACCACAACGGCAAGGATCGCATTGTGTTTAACTGCAGCTACCAGATCGGATCCCAAAATCTGAATAAAGAGCTCTTGCCCGGCCCCACACTCGGCCCCTCCCTACTAGGCGTGCTACTGCGCTTCCGCCAGGACAAGGTGGCTATCAGCGGGGATATCAAAGGGATGTTCCTGCAGGTGAGACTAGTGGAGGAGGACAAGCCCCTGCTGCGGTTCCTATGGAGAGAGAGGATCGGAGATGAGAACCCAGCCATCTACCAGTGGGAAGTACTCCCCTTCGGAACCACATGCAGCCCGTGCTGTGCTACATTTGCACTACAGAAACACGTCGCAGAGGACCCAGCAGCAGATGAAGAGGTCCGACACAGTGTGAAGAACAGTTTCTACGTGGACAACTGTTTACAAAGCGTTTTGACTCAAGAAGAAGCCGAGGCTCTCCTAATCAAGCTACGCGCCTCCCTGATCAAAGGCGGCTTTGATCTCAGGCAGTGGGCCAGCAGTGACCCGCACGTATTGCGCAGCCTCTCCCCCGCGGACAAGGCTGCCAGCAGCGAGACCTGGATGGCGACCATCCCAGGAGAAGCCCAAGAAATGACACTAGGACTAGTCTGGCGCTTCAAAACAGACTCGCTCCACTATAGACACAAACCCCTGACTCCAGAGCAGGGAAGGTCGACGGCGACACCGACCACCAGACGGAGTGTGTACAGAACACTCGCCAGACAATATGACCCATTGGGATGTATTCTACCTTACACCCCCAGGGCAAAGATGATTGTACGAGCACTATGGGACAAGGACCAGGGCTGGGACGACCCAATACCCGCACACCTTGCCTCAACATGGAGAGAGTGGGAGACGGAACTCCGCTCACTCCCAGGCGTCAATATACGCCGCAGCTACTTCCCATCCACAGTGAGGCCAGAGACATGCAAGATTGATCTACACGTCTTCAGCGACGCCTCCGAAGTAGCCTATGGATCGGTGGCCTACTTGCGTGCCCAAGAGAAGGGAGGAAAGATACACACTGCTTTCATCCTGGCTCGCTCAAGAATAGCCCCACGAAAGCAACAATCTATCCCGCGTCTAGAGCTCTGCGCAGCCCTAGCAGGAGCGCATCTAGCCACGTTAATCCAACGTGAACTCACCATTCCGGTGCACAGAACAATCTTGTGGTCAGATTCCACGACAGTACTCACATGGATCAAGTCTGATTCATGCAGATACAAAGTCTTCGTGGGAGTCAGAGTCACCGAGATTCAAGAGTTAACAGAAGCAGCGAGCTGGCGGTATGTGGACACCAAACACAACCCAGCTGACGTCATCACCCGGGGAATGTCCCTGGATGACCTCACCCGTCGCAACATCTACAGTGACGGACCAGAATTCCTCAAGCTCCCGGAAGAAGAGTGGCCTACGCCCACCCCACGGGAAGCAAGTAACGAGGAGGCTGAGAACAAGAAACCTATGTTCTGTGGACTGAGCACAGTCGCCTCCACAGACCCCAACATAGATGACTGCATTACCCTAGAGAGTGCGCAGCTAAAGACATTCCTGTGGCACCACCCAGAGATTCAGTCCACCACTGACATTTCAGCAGCTGACTACGAAGAAGCAGAACTTCTTCTACTACAACGAGCCCAGAGAGACTCGTTCCCCGATGAGCTAGACTGTCTACAGGGAGGAAAGCCCGTCCCATCAGACAGCAGACTGCTCCACCTGGCACCCGAGAGTGACGCCCATAATCTCATCAGAGTGGGTGGTCGCCTGCGGAGAGCCCCCGATCTACCGGATGACATTAAGTACCCGATAGTCTTGAACAGCCGACACAAGGTCACAGAGCTGATCATAAAGAAATACGACGAGGATGTACACCACGCAGGAGCAGAGAGAGTCTTCGCGGAGATCAGACGTCGCTATTGGATACTTCAAGGAAGAGAAGCACAGACTCATTCCTTATGGCCTTCCGAAGATTCACATCACGGAAAGGAAAACCGTCTACATTGTTGTCTGATCACGGGACAAACTTCAAAGGCGGAGAAAGAGAGCTGAGAGAGAGCTTCCAAGCTATGGGCCCAGAACGTAAGACCCACCTCGCTCCATCCCAGATTGACTTCCAGTTTAATCCCCCGAACGCACCCCACTTCGGTGGAACCTGGGAACGAGAAGTACGTTCTATAAAGACAGCCCTGTACGCCGTGCTTGGGGCCCAGACTGTGGCGGAGGAAGTCCTAATGACAGTCCTCACGGAGATCGAGGGAGTATTGAACTCAAAACCCCTCGGTTACGTCTCCAGTGATGTAGCAGATGTCGACCCAGTCACCCCCAACACACTCTTAATGGGGCGGCTGGACCCCGCGCTACCCCAGACAATGTACAGGCCTGAAGAAGCGAACGGCCGAAGAATGTGGAGGTACAGTCAAGTACTAGCTGACAAGTTTTGGAGCAGCTTCCTACTCCACTACCTACCGTCTCTACAGACCCGCCAGAAGTGGGTAAAAGAGAGAGACAATTTGACAGAAGGAACAGTCGTCATGATTATCGACCAGTCACTACCCAGAGCTATGTGGCCGGCTGGCCGCGTAAGCAAAGTGATCACCGGTGCCGATGGCAAGGTCCGAGCAGCTGAAGTACTCGTCCAAGGGCGCACTTACACACGACCCGTGGCGAGGCTAATAGAACTGCCCCGACTCCCAGATACTATCGATGATGACCATGACCCCATGACTTTGTGAGTTGACTGACCCTTACAGCGGACCTTGAGTGGTAGACAGTGCGGTTAATCTGTCTCTGCTTAGCTAATTAGGTGGGACTAATTAGGGGGCGGCTGTTGTGAAGGATCAGATTAAACCGAATATATATATTTATTTATGGATATATATTTAATAGTATTTGTATATCGTTTGATATCCCCTGTATATTCCTTGTACAATATGCACTGAATATCCCTTTAGTCTACTAAACAGCCCATAATAGTTTCATTCTACCATTGGACGAGAACCTGGCGCCAGCAGCCATACCCCTAGGTTCAAGTTCAATCGTGCCGCCCAACATGTCGTGGCAAGCCCGGTTCCGCGTAGGAATACGTCTGGCGAAATACGAATGGTACTATTTGTTCACAGCGCATATATATATGGCGCAAGTAAAGTAGAACTTCCTTTTAGTCCATTAGTTCTTTACCCTCCAACCTAGTAACAGACGCGAAGCCTCACCCACGACGCACGTGTGGTGCAGTAAGGCCTACTTGGCCTCAGAATAGGCATTGAGATATCGTGTGGATTAATAGTTGAATTGTCATAGTTTGGCACTATACCGTCGAGTTGGACGTATTTCTATTAAGCTAATAATAGTCTATTATGTATGGTGCATCGTTCGGTTAGAGTTATAAAGTGAGCAGCACCCCCATCGTTCCTGACGTTATCTGGAGTCTTAACCAGGCTGGGCAGACCACTAGTGGTGCTTGCATCCGAGGAGCTCCGGGCCAGGACGAGGAGACCTGTACATTGGATTACTTTACCCGGACGACGGCGAGCCTTCCACGGCTTGGATTATGCTTTGGGTGCTTTGATTATTCCATGGATAACGGCCAACACTGCTGAGTGTTGGAACTACCCCCCGGAGAGGAGTCCAGGTGAGACGGCGCTCTACACCAGTGAGGTCGCCTCACGTCTCTCCGTTGTGGACCGGCAGCTACCGTCCACCAGAGGGTCCAGCTGTATTCATCTGCGGACCGAGGTTCTGTGGGCACCGTGTTCAAGACTTTGAATTCTCCCAAGAAATCGTCGGCCAGATGGGATACCGCCAGCGGCTCTTCTAACCCCCCCTCCTACTGTCTTACAACCAGCGGGACCCCCCCCCCCCCCCTTAGTGTATCCAGCTATAATCATTTAAGTACCATCGCTATAGTTCCCTAAAGAACCGGGTTGTATACTTACTCCCTGCGTAACCAGAGATTGGACATTCAATGTTGATTTACCTACGAATACTCATTTGCCATACAAGTGCATTTCAAATCATAAATGTCATCAAGTGAACGTTGTATATACCCTTTGCTATATAAAATATTCGATTTGTACATTTGTGTGGACTTCGTTTCATCAGGTGGGAAAGTGTTCATCATATCTATATCATGTACTGGATGGCCAGAAGTTAAAGTACAAGAGGTAGTGGTTTAATAATACCATACTTATCAATACAGTCAGGGAATTGTACCCCTCAGTTACACCCATCCATCTCATTAGGTGAGTTGAACATTATAGCCTTCTAAATGAAACATGCTATATGTATTCATTTTATGGCTGTTTGATTATTGTGTTATTTTGTGTAGTTATTGTGCGTGTTAACAGCCTCCAATGCATATGTGTGCGTGTGAACGTTTGCATGTTTCAACCACCTCTATATAATACATTTACATTTACATAATAGTGGGGGTCGCGGCCTGAAAACTTTAGGAACGATGTATTTATTATATTACATGATACCTAAGCCTAAGCGCATACAGTACAGATATCCTCATAAGTATCTATTAATTCGTATCAATTAGATACTCTTTTTATCTTTGGGCTTGTTTTTATATACTTATTCTGAAAGAGTTGAAATAATTATTTTCGCTAGCAAGATCTCATTTGATTATACATTCCATTAAGCCTATTGCCAGCAGCACATTTAAAGAAATATAATCCGATTGATTGGGGTAATGGGGGATTTAAAATTAGCCTATAGATTATGCATTTAACTTGTCTGCGAGGCTATTGAGCCGTACTGTATTGTACCCATTCTGCAATCTGTTAATAAAGTTTTAAATCAATCAATCAATCAATGCCGTTAGAAAATCAGGATTTCTGCGATCGACACCTGCTGTCTTTTCAGCTGAGGCGGCCGCGCGCACTTATCCTGAGTATCAAGTCTGGTTCGAATTATCGAGACTGAATCCACCTTCGAGGAACATGGAAAGGGTGGATTCAAACATCTGGTTAATTGAATCTGGATAATGGGACTTTTGATCGACTTAGTTGAACCAGGTACGGGGAATAGGGCCCTGCACTATGAAGTCCATTATTATTATTATTATTATTATTATTATTATTATTATTATTATTATTATTATTATTATTATTATTATTATTATTATTATTATTATTATTATTATGTATTATCATCAGCTCCAGTACCTGTCCTATGAGCTGGACTATGCAGTCCATTATTATTATTATGGATTATGATCAGCTCATTATTATTATTATTATTATTATTATTATTATTATTATTATTATTATTATTATTATTATTATTATTATTATTATTATTATTATTATTATTATTATTATTATTATGATCAGCTCCAGTACCTGTCCTATGAGCTGGACTATGAAGTCCATTATTATTATTATGATCAGCTCCAGTACCTGTCCTATGAGCTGGGCCCCGTTCCCCGTACCTGGCTAACTGAATTAGCCGGATAATTTCCAGTATAGCTTGACTTAAGCCGGACCTTTCTGTTCCCCGAAGTCGGATTTTCTAAATCACCATGGTAACAGATCAGAAAGTTTGAACCTGGTCCGGAGCAGGGTTAAGTTCAGTTAGCTGGATGAACCATAGCCACGCCCCCGCAAAGAAATGCCAGCTCGCTTCCTGAAATATTTCTCACAGTCTAGATCCCATTATATCTATTATATTATAGAATTATGTTTCTGTGCTTCGTTTTCCTAGAGGGGGCTTTTGAAATGTATAAGAATAGAACTAAATGCTGATAATAAATCATATTCAGCCTATAGATTTACTTTGTCCTAAATAAAATAATGCACGTCATATACGGCGCTCGGAGTGCGATACACGCTGCATGTGGTTATTTTAATAACGGCGCATTGCAAATGTGAATCCCGCGGGGATATTTTTAATGAATGAAACCTATCGGCCGTTTCGCTCTGATTAGTTTCATATATTCTCCGCTGTAGATTTGCTTAACGGAGCGCCCCGATTGTGTTTCATTCAAGCATAAAATTGAAGTGTCTATGCGTGGATTGTGGTTTTTGTGGATTATGAATTACGAGGACTCTGAGGATTGTTGAATTGTATCATCACTCACACGTTATTGTGATATTGTAACTGGGATTAAAATGTCTGATGAGATGCGCTGTTTGACGGATTTGAGAAATTGAATGAGCCGTTGACGTCACATTAATGCATTTGAGAATAAAGAGATAAAACTTCATTCAAAAGAAAAATATTCGAAACACGGGTCTCTTGTCCATTGATGGATACACAATGAATATATCCAGTCTGGCACAGTGGTGCAACGGCTAGTGCGCACTCCTGTCAAGCGGGCGACCCGAGTTCGAGACCCCGCGTTTCCAATATAATCTTTTTGGAATATAATATTAATGATTATACGCAAAAGTAGCCTAGTTTTAAGTTAAAATATTATAAATCTACATGCATTGAGGATGTCATTCTTTATATAGCTCTCAACGTGCACCAAATTGAATTATTCCTACATTGCAAAAAGAAGAAAAAGACTGGTCGTCCGCGTGAAAGACAAAACGACCAACCGTCACACCACAGTGCAGATAAGTAAAACATCCACCATACATCAATCAATGGAAAAGAGAGCCGTATCCTTATTCTGAAACAGTTGAACTAATTATTTTCGCTAGCAAGATCTCATTTGATTATTCAATCCATAAACCTACTGCCAGCAGGTACATTTAAATAAATATAATATAATAATATGATTGGGGTAATGAGGGACTTAAAATTAGCCTATAGATTATGCATTTAACTTGTCGGCGAGGCTATTGAGCCGCCTGCAATCTGTTAATAAAGTTTTAAATCAATCAATCAATCAATGCCGTTAGAAAATCAGGATTTCTGCTATCGACACCTGCTGTCTTTTCAACTGAAGCGGCCGCGCGCACTGATCCTGAGTATCAAGTCTGGTTCGAGTTAACGAGACTGAATCAGCGTTCGAGGAACAGGAAAATCCCGGCTTCAAACATCGGGTTAATTGAATCGGGATAATGGGACTCTTGATCGACTTAGTTGAACCAGGTACGGGGAATAGGGCCCTGGACAATGAAGTCCATTATTATTATTATTATGTATTATGATCAGCTCCAGTACCTGTCCTATGAGCTGCACTATGAAGTCCATTATTATTATTATTATTATTATTATTATTATTATTATTATTATTATTATTATTATTATTATTATTATTATTATTATTATTATTATTATTATTATTATTATCATCATCATCATCAGCTCCAGTACCTGTCCTATGAGCTGCACTATGAAGTCCATTATTATTATTATTATTATTATTATTATTATTATTATTATTATTATTATTATTATTATTATTATTATTATTATTATTATTATTATTATTATTATTATTATTATTATTATCATTATTATTATGTATTATGATCAGCTCCAGTACCTGTCCTATGAGCTGGACTATGAAGTCCATTATTATTATGTATTATGATCAGCTCCAGTACCTGTCCTATGAGCTGGACTATGAAGTCCATTATTATTATGTATCATGATCAGCTCCAGTACCTGTCCTATGAGCTGGACTATGAAGTCCACCACCAGCTTGGAGTCCTTGTTGAACATGCTCTGCCACAGCTTATCCACCACGCGCTGGCTGAAGTAGAACACGTTGTTCACCAGAGTCTGGTAGCTGCCCCCGCTGGTGATGGGCAGAGAGGCATCCTCACCTGGAGAGAGAGGAAGAGATGAGAGGGGGGGATGAGAGGGAGATGAGAGGCGGATGAGAGGGAGATGAGAGAAAGCACATTCAACATGGATAAGCTGATCAAGGTATTTTGCGGTTTCCTGAACTTGCTGTACCGTGAGCAGCTAATGAAGGTTTTATTACCAAGGAGGACGTCGGCAGCTAGCAGGTGCTCCATCACACTGTCCAGGATGTAGGACTGGAACTCTTTCTGCTGGGTCCTGGTGGAGCGCTCCGGGGACGCCTGGCAGGGGACGAGCGCCAAGAACATGGTGACACATTCACAACAGCAGCCGAGAGATGGTGGACTGGTGGACTGTTTAGTTGCTAACACCTTATTTTATAACCACCTCATTCCAGTGTATTAACCTGTTGAAGATACTTTTCTAATAATTTTATATTCAATAGAACAGAGTAGGGAGAGTACGGATTAGAGAAATACAGATATGGTTGGAAAGCTCTTTGTTAGCTGCAGTTGAAACCTTTCCTCTGTCCCTTCCATGTGCAGTGTGAACATGTTAGCTGCCACAAAGTATGTCCATGGCAAGGTTAGCATTTCATCCAATCGCACTGTGTGACAATCTATGACAGTCATTTCATCCAATCGCACTGTGTGACAATCTATGACAGTCATTTCATCCAATCGCACTGTGTGACAATCTATGACAGTCTCCGCGTCATAACAACATTTCCAGAGGACATTCAAGAAAAGTGTTGGGTAAAAAAGTGTCAAAGTCAACAGTTGTGTAAAGTGTGGAGTGGCCTTCAGACCAGCGCTGCCTGCAGGCCAAGAGGCCCGTCCTCCTCACCTCCAGCAGCAGGTCGATGATGGGCGTCTGCTTGCTGGCCGGGGTCATGCACAGGTTGTCCATGATCAGCACCCTCATGAAGTCGAACACATACTTCTTGGCCGGGTGGTTGGTCAGGTAGGTCTTGGAGCCCACGTTGCAGTACTCCGACTGGCTGCGGTTCATGCCGGAGTCGGCAGCAAACGCCTTGAACTCCTCAGTGGGAGAACCCGCCTCGTCGTCCAGGTCAGTGACCTGCGGTGGAGGGAGAGACACCCTGGCTAGATGCTCAAAGATGCAAAAAAGAAAAGAAAACTCACAACAGTTTAAGGAGCTTCTATCCCCAGGCCATAAGGATGCTCAATGACTATGTAACATCATCCATCCATCCATCCATCATCCATCTACACTCATTGCACACACATCCACATGCACACACTCACTTTAAACAAACACTCACCTTAACACTCACTTTAGACACTTTAACACTACATTATATGTATCTATTTATTAAAGAGATTTGCACTACATTCAAACATCATTTGCACCTTGCCTTAAAAAAAGTTTTTTTGTACCTCATTGTCTGCATTTTTACTTCATTGTACTTAGGTTGTACTTTAGTTTGTATATTGTATTGTATAATGTTATTCCTCTTTACTTACTTTTTCATTTGTTTTATTTAAACTTAAATTTTTATTTGCAGTTTTACTTACTTTTTTACTGTATGAACCACATTCTCAGGGGCTCATACAGAACCAAGCATTTCACTGTAATGTACATGTACCTTATGCGTGACAAATATAAACAAACTTGAACTTAATTTGTGTCCCATCATGATTTCATTTGATGTAGTACTATGCAATGCCCTCTAGGGCCTGAGGAAGATATTCAAACACCCACACTTGCACACAGACACAATAATCCAACAGTCAACGTTTAACATTACTGACCAGATGCACAAAGTTGCAAAAAAAACACTAAAACATACAGTAGTTTAATTTGATGTAGTATGCAATGTATTGTAGTATACTAGTTGTATATGTAGTATACAATATCATCAAGGATGGGTTAATCGCAGAGACGAATCGCATCGGCGATTCTAAAGAGGCAATGCATGCGTGTGTGTTCCGGTGTGTGTGCTAAAAAAAACTAACCGCTGTGTGTACCGCTAAAACATTGAGTGTCGTTGCATGCCGAATAAAGACCTCCGCAACAGGTCCTGCATTATTATTATACCCTCTAAGACCGATATAAAACACTTGCACACACAACAATCCAAACACAAGTCTAATTTCCACACTTACATTCACCCTCAAATGGAATAAATAAATCTGTGGGTTACCATCTCTGAGTAGGGTCTGATGTTGAAGGGGAATACGGTGGCGGCCAGGGCACACAGGAACTCAGGGCTGTGCCACATGGGCGCCAGGTCGGGCACATTGTGGTAGAGGTACCTGAAGAACTGCATCAGGGTGACGGGGTACTCCCTGAGCCACGAGCCCTCCTCTTCAGACTGCCACGGCTGGAGGAGACACAACATGCTATAAGGTGGACCGTTTCATCCAGACGTTTCACTAACATGCTGTAAGGTGGACCGTTTCATCCAGATGTTTCACTAACATGCTGTAAGGTGGACCGTTTCATCCAGATGTTTCACTAACATGCTGTAAGGTGGACCGTTTCATCCAGATGTTTCACTAACATGCTGTAAGGTGGACCGTTTCATCCAGATGTTTCACTAACATGCTGTAAGGTGGACCGTTTCATCCAGATGTTTCACTAACATGCTGTAAGGTGGACCGTTTCATCCAGATGTTTCACTAACATGCTGTAAGGTGGACCGTTTCATCCAGACGTTTCACTAACATGCTGTAAGGTGGACCGTTTCATCCAGACGTTTCACTAACATGCTGTAAGGTGGACCGTTTCATCCAGATGTTTCACTAACATGCTGTAAGGTGGACCGTTTCATCCAGACGTTTCACTAACATGGGTGTATGAACCCCTAACCCTGGTAGTGTTAGTACCTTGCTCTACCCACTGAACTACACAGGGAATAGAACCCCTAACCCTGGTAGTGTTAGTACCTTGCTCTACCCACTGAACTACACAGGGAATAGAACCCCTAACCCTGGTAGTGTTAGTACCATGCTCTACCCACTGAACTACACAGGGAATAGAACCCCTAACCCTGGTAGTGTTAGTACCATGCTCTACCCACTGAACTACACAGGGAATAGAACCCCTAACCCTGGTAGTGTTAGCAATATTATACTATTATATCAGGATAGTGTTTAATATCATTATTATATATTATTATAATAGGAGTGTTCCATATCATAATTATATTAGGTGTTTAATATCATTATTATAATAGGCGAGTTTAATATTAATATGCACATTAAATTAGGAGTATTTCATATTAATAATTAATATAATATAAAATTATATCAGGAGTGTGTTTAATATGAATATTATATAATATTCTATTAGGCGTGTTTAATATTAATAATAATATAATATTAGGAGTGTTTAATATTAATAATAATATTCTATTAGGAGAGTGTTTAATACTAATATAATATAATATTAGGAGTGTTTAATATGAACATTATAATATTAGGACACAGACACAACATTAGGAGAGTGTTTAATACTATTATAATATTAGGAGTGTTTAACATTAATATAATATTAGGAGTGTGTTTAATACTATTATAATATTAGGAGTGTTTAACATTAATATAATATTAGGAGTGTGCTCCCACCAGGTTCAACATGCAGCGCAGCATGGCCAGCAGCAGGAAGGCAGCCTCGGTACAGACGCTGTGGATGGAGCCCACCACGGTCCCACTGGAGGCCGGGACCCCAAAGATGAAGGTCCAGATGGAGTCCAGGTCAAACTGAAGATGACACACAGGCACTGGGGTAATATACAGTCATGGACACATTACAGCGACTAGAAGCATAGAAATACATGTAGATGCGGCTGTAGAATATACAGTATATTAAGAGACAAGCTCTGCGGAGCATTTCATACAGTCTACGACTGTTGCCTGGCAGTAATCTTTTCAACCCATCATATTCAATTCTTCTTCATACAAGACCAGTAGATTAGATTAGGCTGGGACAATGGAACATTTAAGTCATAACATGTACTATTACTATTACTAATTTTACTATTACTATATTGCACTAGCTAGCTAGCTACAGTAATGGTCAGCTACATGAACAGATGAGGAACTAGTCCGATGAAGAGGATCGAGAGGAACTACCGGTAGTCTGATGAAGAGGGGTGTAAAAGTTCAACCGAACGACTGATTCTGATTATTTAGGTTAACGTTCAAATCTTCAATTTTAACCCTGGTTCGACTGGGGGTTAATTTCGACCCATTTCAAAGTGTAAAGGAGGGGATTCAATCAGCAATAACCTGAATGTACATTGTTGTAAAAAACACACGTACACCAAGAGATTCATTCACAGTATTGTTTATCAATTGAACATTGATTCTTAAAAATAAGAACATTGATTTGGATTAATTTTACAGATTGATTTCTAACATTCGTATCGGATAATCTTTCACACCCCTAAATGATGAGTCCTTAGCAGTAAGGAGGGTGAATAAGAAAAAAAGGTTGGTTGTACTAACATGTACCTGGAGGCTGTCAGGCAGCTCTGTGATTGGCTGCTGGAGGAAAAGGGCCATGAGCAGGAAGTAGAGCTCGGGGACGTTGGTGTGCTTCGGCAGCAGGGTCTGCATCACGGGGAATCCTGGGAAGTGACATGCGTCACGGTTGATCTCACGCACGGTGGAGCGCCCGCCTGCACTGCGGCCCACATTGAAACCTGAGGAGAGGAGAGAGGAGAGAGTGAGGAGAGAGTGAGGTGATCAGGGGAGAGGAGAGGAGAAGAGATAGTGAGGAAAGGAAAGGAGATAGTGAGGTGATCAGGGGAGAGGAGATGAGAGGAGGAGAAGAGAGAGGAGATGAGATGAGAAGAGACAGTGAGGTGGTCAGGGGAGAGGAGATGAAGGGAGGAGAAGAGATAGTGAGGAAAGGAGAGGAGATAGTGAGGTGAGAAGAGGAGAGGAAGGGAGAAGAGAAGAGATAGTAAGGAAAGGAGAGGAGATAGTGAGGAGAGGAGATGAGATGAAAGGAGATGAGGAGACGAGAAGTGATAGTGAGGAAAGGAGAGGAGATGAGATGAAAGGAGATGAGGAGATGAGAAGAGATAGTGAGGAAAGGAGAGGAGATAGTGAGGTGATAAGGGGAGAGGAGGTGAAGGGAGATGGGTTGAGGTAAGAGATAGTAAGGAAAGGAGAGGAGATAGTGAGGAGAGGAGAATAGAGGAGAGGAGACAAGAGAAGATGAGAGCAGAGGAAAGAGATGAGGCGATAGTGAGGAGAGGAGAGGAGAAGATATGAGGAGAGGAGAGGGAAGAGGAGAGATGAAAAGAAGGGAGAGAAGAGAGGAGATAAGGGGAGATAGTAAGGAGAGGAGAAGAGATGAGGAGATAGTGAGGAGAGGAGAAAGTGAGGAGGAGAGCGAAGAGGAGATGGGGGGGTGGGAGAGGACAGGAGAGGAGAGAAAAAGAGATGAGGAGATAATGAAGAGAGGAGAGGATAGGGGAGAGGAGGAGAGGGGAGAGAAGATATAGTTTGGTGGGGAGAGGAGAGAAAAAGAGATGAGGACATTGTGAGGAGAAGAGAGGAGGAGAAGAATGGTGAAAAGAGGAGTCCGTTGAAGGAGGTGTCAGGGGCAGGAAGTCAGTTCACTTTCAATTCACTCTATTCAGTGGGTGGACTTTTCAATTGAATAGAATATTGAATGTTGTTCTATTTAAACTTAATAACCGAGAATGATCATCAGCTAATAAATAGTTAGCTCATCTTTACATTGTGAACTGACTGAATGGACCTGTCTCAAACCCTGCCCTCTTTTCTTGATCCTCCAATCACAACTGTCGCTTACCTCGGACAAACCAAGTTTGTCCGAGGTAAGCGACAGTTGTGATTGGAGGATCAAGAAAAGAGGGCAGGGTTTGAGACAGGTCCATTGAACGTTAATTGACTAAAACCATGCTCAGCATTTTACTACCTTTTTTTAGTAACCTAGAGCACATTACAGCACAGAGTGCCGGCTACACTTCAGCCTGGTCTGAGGGTCACCTGGACGGCTACAGAGAGCAGCACTGTGGAGCTCTCACTGCGCTACATCACAGCAGTGAGAGTGAGGTGTCGAATGGGAAACAGGAGACTAACTAAAATATGGATCAGGGGGCATTTCATAAAGAAAGACTACGCAGTTAGTCAAAAAACCTTCAATAAAATATCATATATATATTTGATATTTCATTCATAATAACAACAATCAATATACTCCATTCCTTACACTGGCTGCCCGTGTCCTTCAGGATAGAGTACAAGGTCTCCCTCCTCACCCATCAGTGCCTCCACAGCAACGCCCCCCTCCTATCTAAAGGAGCTCATCGCTCCCCCGACCTCCACCAGCTCCCTCCGCTCTGGATACTCAAACCCATACACAAAACACACCTCCGCACCATGGGCGACTGGAATGCCCTCCCCGACCATCTGAGAGCACCACAGTCCGTTGAGGTTTTTAAAAGGGGACTAAAAACATTTATTTTTAACAAGGCATTTGCCTAAATGGACCGACCGATGCCTTGTGTTTTTTTTAATTATACTTTTTTTTTTATCTGAATGTTTCTTCCATTTCATTGGTTGTTTTATTCATTTTAATTGTTTTTATTAATTTAATTTAGTTTTGCTTTATCTCCTTTCATGTAGCACTTTAAGACTGTTACAATATAAAGTGCGTTACAAATTGAATTTATTATTAATATTTATGACACAATTGCATTCCTAAACCAAATAAAGTTCAGTTTTACAGATTAGAATCCACAACATCAAGATATAGTTATTGGGCTAACGGCGTAATCCTGCTTGATGAAATACCCCCCTGTCTAAAAGAGAATATCTGAACTGAAAGCAGGGTGTGACTGTGTAGACTGTAGGACAGGATGCTGGCTAAAACAATAGCAATGCAGCTTTTAACAATGACAGATCTATTAGGTCCCATAACTACTGGAGATGGTCTTCATAGGCTATGAGGACTGTGGACCTACTGGAGATGGTCTTCATAGGCTATGAGGACTGTGGCCCTACTGGAGATGGTCTTCAGAGGCTATGAGGACTGTGGACCTACTGGAGATGGTCTTCATAGGCTATGAGGACCGTGGCCCTACTGGAGATGGTCTTCAGAGGCTATGAGGACTGTGGCCCTACTGGAGATGGTCTTCAGAGGCTATGAGGACTGTGGACCTACTGGAGATGGTCTTCAGAGGCTATGAGGACCGTGGCCCTACTGGAGATGGTCTTCAGAGGCTATGAGGACCGTGGCCCTACTGGAGATGGTCTTCATAGGCTATGAGGACTGTGGACCTACTGGAGATGGTCTTCATAGGCTATGAGGACCGTGGCCCTACTGGAGATGGTCTTCATAGGCTATGAGGACTGTGGACCTACTGGAGATGGTCTTCATAGGCTATGAGGACCGTGGACCTACTGGAGATGGTCTTCAGAGGCTATGAGGACTGTGGACCTACTGGAGATGGTCTTCAGAGGCTATGAGGACCGTGGACCTACTGGAGATGGTCTTCATAGGCTATGAGGACCGTGGACCTACTGGAGATGGTCTTCAGAGGCTATGAGGACCGTGGCCCTACTGGAGATGGTCTTCATAGGCTATGAGGACTGTGGCCCTACTGGAGATGGTCTTCATAGGCTATGAGGACTGTGGCCCTACTGGAGATGGTCTTCATAGGCTATGAGGACTGTGGCCCTACTGGAGATGGTCTTCAGAGGCTATGAGGACTGTGGACCTACTGGAGATGGTCTTCATAGGCTATGAGGACCGTGGCCCTACTGGAGATGGTCTTCAGAGGCTATGAGGACTGTGGCCCTACTGGAGATGGTCTTCATAGGCTATGAGGACCGTGGCCCTACTGGAGATGGTCTTCAGAGGCTATGAGGACTGTGGCCCTACTGGAGATGGTCTTCAGAGGCTAAGCACAGTGAGGACTGTGGCCCTACTGGAGATGGTCTTCAGAGGCTATGAGGACTGTGGACATACTGGAGATGGTCTTCAGAGGCTATGAGGACTGTGGCCCTACTGGAGATGGTCTTCAGAGGCTAAGCACAGTGAGGACTGTGGCCCTACTGGAGATGGTCTTCAGAGGCTAGGCACAGTGGTTCTCAAACCTTTTCATATAAAGGACTCCCATGTTGTCCCAGAGACCCCCATCTTGCTGGATATGATATAGTCCAGAATTATATAACTGTCTATCTACTGTAGATGAGTTGATATCAGAGGAGAGAGTGAAACCTATAAACAGAATAGTCATTCTTACATATTCTCTCATTGGGATAACTTAAAATATTAGTGAAATTAAGACTATCCCCCTGGAAACCCCTCAAGGAACCCACTTTGAGAACCTCTGGCTTAGTAAACACAGTGGGGATCTACTAACTGTGGGCACAGAGCTAGCAGACCAACCCATGGCGGTGCGCCGCACAAACTGGGCAGCTTTGCGTTTACTGAAGGAAGGCCAGCTCCTCCGCACAGCGTTGGCAGAGAGAGGGGCGTCTGTAGTGAGTGAGATTACAGTCATATAGACTTATGATTCTCACAAGGAGAGACAGTTAAACATATACAGTAGGAGAAAATTATATATTAAATATATTGTCAAAAACATCCAACAACTTGAGCCAAGTCAAGAAATAGTCAAAAACCTCCAAAAACCTAAAGAAAACATCAACTTGCTGGGTGGTAGAACAGACAACTAAGGGCCTGGCTACAAAACAGAGATAAAACAGACAGAAGGTATCACTGTCCGTTGATTTGATTTAAAATTAGAACCTAATGTAATCAAAACGGACACAAATAAGGCAGAGACGAACACATCATCAGCCCTGTCCAACAAGCGGATACTTCTCCTTGAAAAGTGAATTAAAACCAATGATGACAGACAAAATGGATGGATGTAGTTGAGCCTTAAGGTGACTAAAGCGTGCCTGTACTGTCTCACCTGTTTGAAATCATTCAGCATGTGCCCCAGAATAAGAATAAATGTTTCCATTTTATGATGTATTTTAAACTCTCATTCTCATGTTCATAGCAATCTATACTCTAATCTATCGAATTGTCTAAACAATCGCAAAACAAATCGAGAATAGATTCAATTTTAAAATAGAATTGTGGGACCCCAGGAATCAAATCTAATCAAATCAAATCATGAAGTTACCAAAGATTACCACCGATAAGTAGTAACATAATTAGTACAAAACACTGACGCGACACCCCATAGGCCGAGCCTCCTGCCACTCACCTAACACCGTGCCTATCTTATTGGTGAGCACCGAGTCCGTGTGGTCCAGCCAGCCTCCGCCCGACAGGCCCTCTTTGAAGCGTCCCAGGATGGCCTGGTTGGACAGCAGCACCACCAGCACCCACAGGGCGGCCGTCACAGAACTGGAGTGGAGGTGCTCCTCCATCAGCATCAGCAGCCAGTCGAAGCCCAGCGTCCGCACCAGCTCCTCGCACGCCCTGCAGGGGGAGCCAGAGAGGCCGCAGTCAGGGGTGTTGGGAGAATAGAACCGTCTCCATCTACAGTGTTATCAGTTCAGGGGTACTGGGAGAACAAGACTGTCTACAGTGTCATCAGTTCAGGGGTACTGGGAGAACAAGACTGTCTACAGTGTCATCAGTTCAGGGGTACTGGGAGAACAAGACTGTCTACAGTGTCATCAGTTCAGGGGTACTGGGAGAACAAGACTGTCTACAGTGTCATCAGTTCAGGGGTACTGGGAGAACAAGACTGTCTACAGTGTCATCAGTTCAGGGGTGCTGGGAGAACAAGACCGTCTACAGTGTCATCAGTTCAGGGGTACTGGGAGAACAAGACTGTCTACAGTGTTATCAGTTCAGGGGTACTGGGAGAACAAGACTGTCTACAGTGTCATCAGTTCAGGGGTACTGGGAGAACAAGACTGTCTACAGTGTCATCAGTTCAGGGGTGCTGGGAGAACAAGACCGTCTACAGTGTCATCAGTTCAGGGGTACTGGGAGAACAAGACTGTCTACAGTGTCATCAGTTCAGGGGTACTGGGAGAACAAGACTGTCTACAGTGTCATCAGTTCAGGGGTACTGGGAGAACAAGACTGTCTACAGTGTTATCAGTTCAGGGGTGCTGGGAGAACAAGACTGTCTACAGTGTTATCAGTTCAGGGGTACTGGGAGAACAAGACTGTCTACAGTGTTATCAGTTCAGGGGTACTGGGAGAACAAGACCGTCTCCATCTACAGTGTCATCAGTTCAGGGGTACTGGGAGAACAAGACCGTCTACAGCAGGGGTGGCCAACCAGTCAGAGCCACAAAAATGACTGTGGTACCACAAAGAGCCACACCATATACCAGCGTTTCTCAACCTTTTCTTTCAGTCACGGCACCCTTCATGTGTTTATAGGTCTCACCCTCTGGCCTCTGAAGTAGCTAATGTCTTTTTTATTTGGGCCTCACAGGGTTAAAAATACCCTGTGAGACCCACGGTTGCAAAATTACAAAATCACTTTTAGCCATTTAAAAAAAGAATGTTTATTTAAAAAATGTTAAAGGGGAACTATTTTACTATTTCTTTCACTATTTGGGCACTTTTACACAATTCCTGTGAGTCGGTCATCATCAGATGATGCGTAGAAACGTCTAGAACCACGTCCAGTTGACATTTTTTATCTCGCACAGATTCCTACCAAACTGTATTTGATCATCAATATAATGCATTTAGGGCTATAAATCACGTTCTGAAGAAAGCTGCAGAAAACGATAAAAACATACTTATACTTTAGACCATATTTTAGTATGAATATGTAAATGAAAAAGTTTAACGTTGCTACACCCTGAACAATACATATAGGACATTGAATGGGCCATAATAATGGCAATTTAGCAATAGAATTTAAAAAGTTATAGCCCTGCAAAGAAGGGGAACTTCTCCATAGACAAATAGAGCTGGCGAGGGATGGTAAATTATGAATTTAACCCATGGCGATTAAAGTGTTAACTGTTATTAGTGAAATATAAGATTATAGATTATCTCAGGGCATTGAGTCGGAAAACGGCGCATATTGACAGGAGGAAGTGGCACATCCAAAAGTGAGTGTAGTCTTTTGAAGGAAGAGACTCAGGGCTTTCAAATTTCGAAAAACGACCCTACCCAGCTCACACCAGCCCCTGTCAATCATCTGACTTCTGGATTTACTTTTTTATTTCTCTTATTTTTTGGGATTATCTCCCACAAACCTGAACGTTATTGCCATAAAACAGAACGCAGTTAGTTTCTCTACCTTTCTGTGAACGTCTTGCAAAAAACGGTGTTGCAATATGATGAAAAATGGTGGAGAAATTTACATTATTAAAAAGATGGCAGAATTCAGTACTGTATCTACAAAACCTTCTGTTTAATCATCTTCCCTTTATTCATTTGCTTAGATTTTTCAGATCTGGTCAATTTTAGCATGGTGTTATTCACAGTCAAAGATAACATTTCTTTTTAAATAGAATTGTGCATTACAATTTACTCAAGCCTAGTAACAGACACACTATTTCTGACACTGATCCATATATGTCCCTAGATTCAGATACCAAGAACATGCAAATGGACCATTTAAAAAAAAATTGTAAATGTTTATTCTACGTCCTTATGGAATGAGTGACATAAAAATAAAAAAAAATTATTTTTATTTATTTTTTATGGATGGAAGAGCCGCACATTGACGGGCAAAGAGCCGCATGCGGCTCGCAAGCCGCGGGTTGGCCACCCCTGGTCTACAGTGTCATCAGTTCAGGGGTACTGGGAGAACAAGACCGTCTACAGTGTTATCCGTATCAAACTGAGGAAGAGGAGCTGTCGTAAAGCAGTGCCTTCCTTAGAGCCATGAAAGCAAGAGACCTCCTGTGAGATCACACAGAACAGTCCACCACCCATAATCGCAAGCTCACTCAGCACACGAGTCAAGCTCACTGAGCACACGGGTCAAGCTCACTCAGCACACAGGTCAAGCTCACTCAGCACACAGGTCAAGCTCACTCAGCACACAGGTCAAGCTCACTGAGCACACGGGTCAAGCTCACTCAGCACACAGGTCAAGCTCACTCAGCACACAGGTCAAGCTCACTGAGCACACGGGTCAAGCTCACTCAGCACACGGGTCAAGCTCACTCAGCACACAGGTCAAGCTCACTCAGCACACAGGTCAAGCTCACTCAGCACACGGGTCAAGCTCAATCAGCACACAGGTCAAGCTCACTCAGCACACGGGTCAAGCTCAATCAGCACACAGGTCAAGCTCACTCAGCACACAGGTCAAGCTCACTCAGCACACAGGTCAAGCTCACTCAGCACACAGGTCAAGCTCACTCAGCACACAGGTCAAGCTCACTCAGCACACACAGGTCAAGCTCACTCAGCCATGACAGGAAGAGAATGTTCCCTTACTGGGCGTTGACGCTGCACTTCTCTTTGGTGGTGAAGAGCAGTTTGAGGAGGATGTCTAGTAGTCTGTTCCTCAGCAGGATCTGGTTGGCAGAGAGCAGGCCTCCAAAGTCATCGTCATTACCTGGAAAACACCATCAGAGAAGGTTAGCACATCCTAAATAAAACACCATCAGAGAAGGTTAGCACATCCTAAATAAAACACCAATAGAGAAGGTTAGCACATCATAAATAAAACACCATCAGAGAAGTTTAGCACATCCTAAATAAAACACCATCAGAGAAGTTTAGCACATCCTAAATAAAATACTAATAGAGAAGGTTAGCACATCCTAAATAAAATACTAATAGAGAAGGTTAGCACATCCTAAATAAAGCACCATCAGAGAAGGTTAGCACATCCTAAATAAAGCACCATCAGAGAAGGTTAGCACATCCTAAATAAAACACCATCAGAGAAGGTTAGCACATCCTAAATAAAACACCATCAGAGAAGGTTAGCACATCCTAAATAAAATACTAATAGAGAAGGTTAGCACATCCTAAATAAAGCACCATCAGAGAAGGTTAGCACATCCTAAATAAAGCACCATCAGAGAAGGTTAGCACATCCTAAATAAAACACCAATAGAGAAGGTTAGCACATCCTAAATAAAACACCATCAGAGAAGGTTAGCACATCCTAAATAAAGCACCATCAGAGAAGGTTAGCACATCCTAAATAAAACACCAATAGAGAAGGTTAGCACATCCTAAATAAAACACCATCAGAAAAGGTTAGCACATCCTAAATAAAACACCAATAGAAAAGGTTAGCACATCCTAAATAAAACACCAATAGAGAAGGTTAGCACATCCTAAATAAAGCACCATCAGAGAAGGTTAGCACATCCTAAATAAAAGGAAACTGTATGTTTCCCCCTGAATATGGACAAACAGGTTATCCGTCTTTTGTTTTTATTCATCATTACCTCCATCAAGCTTCTCCTCATTGTTGATCTCCATGACAACAAACTTCTCACACACGGCAAACGTGGGCAGAGTGGATGAAATAAACTGACCGAACCTACGAGGCGAAGAGAAAAACACAAGACAGGTTGAGAATCACAGGCTGAAATGGGCCTCACACATGAACATATTTGTTTCTTCTTGGTAATATATGTTTTTGGCTTCATAAAATGCTGATTATTAAAAGCCTAAATTGTGGATGAGGTCCTTTGTGGTTGGTGTGTGTGTGCGTGTGTGTGTTTACAGCAGCCAGTTGTATATGTTGGTGTGTGTGTGATGTGTTAATGTGTGTTTACCTCAGCAGGTGGTATGGGTTAGTGTGTGTATACCTCAGCAGGTGGTATGGGTTAGTGTGTGTATACCTCAGCAGGTGGTATGGGTTAGTGTGTGTATACCTCAGCAGGTGGTATGGGTTAGTGTATGTATACCTCAGCAGGTTGGTTAGTGTGTGTATACCTCAGCAGGTGGTATGGGTTAGTGTGTGTATACCTCAGCAGGTGGTATGGGTTAGTGTGTGTATACCTCAGCAGGTGGTATGGGTTAGTGTATGTATACCTCAGCAGGTTGGTTAGTGTGTGTATACCTCAGCAGGTCGTATGGGTTGGGGAAGCCTTGTAGCAGCAGGCTGAGGACGTTGCCGATAGCAGCGATGGTGGGCTGGGACAGAGACGTGTCTCTCAGGGTCAGCAGCAGCCTGGGGATCAGCTGGAACTCCCTCAGGAGCTTGGCGTTCTTCGCAGCCTCACTGTGGGACATGACAACATGGACCTTTTGGGTGACACTGACTTAACGGTCCATACCAGTCTAAACATGAGCTTTAGCCCCTTTACTATCAGTACTATTGTCCTGATCATTTCCCTGAGCATAGCTTACTTATAGGGATGTCCCGATCCGATCAAGTGATCTGGATCGGGGCCGATCACGTGATTTTCAGAGGATCTGGATCGGGAATAAAAAATCTGGAGTAAAAAAATATTTTTTTTTTATTCAACAAACATGACCATGTTCACGTCTTAAACTCATACTGAGGCCTTAGTTTTGGTTTTAAATTACATATCATCATTCATTTATTTATTGTCACACAGAGCAGAAGAATTTGCCAAAACAAACGCATTTCCTTTGATTTACACCGTCGCACGACAGTGACGTATGCCACAACGTGTTGCTCCCGCAAGTAAACACCGGCAGGTTATGTCCACCTGAAGTGATGACTCGGAGCAGCTACACAAAATGTCAGAAGTTTGGAAGCATTTTAAAATTGAAACCAAAGCCAGTCCAATATAGCCAGTTGCAATGTTTGCAAGGCGGCCGTTATGTGACTAGAGTGAGCAAAGGAATGGGGGAGGCGGCTGGTGCCAAACAGCTGTTTTGAATGCCTCGTTTGAATGAAGAAAGTTCACCTGGATATTGGATAACATTCGCTTTGTGAGGATTATTCGTCTGCGTTTCACACCAAAATGGACCAAATCATTACGTAAGTCGAACACTGTGACTGTATACTAAATGCGCAAACAGATTGAAACTGAATATTTCTCGTATGATGAATGTAATGCGAGCCACCGCAATCGACTGGGGCTATATGCTAGCGTCAATATATGAGCTACCTTGCAGCTAGCGTTAGCGTTACCTAACCATTAGCTAGTGCTGGCTTTAAAGTCAGCTTGCTTGGTATCCAACGCTAGCTCGGCAGACAGTGAAGTGATGCTACTGTAATGTATAGCTACTAGCCCCTTCCGTGACTGCGATGTGCAAGATGTGGCACATCGCAGTCACGGAAGGGGCTATATAGCTACGTGCCTAGCTAGCGTTAGCTAAAAGAGCCCTCGCAGTGAATCTTTCATGATGTTGACGTGGTCATGATTTAAGAATGGTTGTTGTTGTTTTTGTTGTTGTTGCTACTGCTGCTGGGGATGTGAACGGAGGGGCTTGTCTAGCTTCGCCAGTTTCTGACAAAATCACATGATCGGGAGCAAAAAAACGCGATCAGGACATCCCTACTTACTTATGTTCAGAAGCTCACCACTTTCTGTAGGACAACATGCACATTGATTTTATTGACAACAGGCTACCTCTTAGTGTGACGGGTAAGCTAAGTTTATCACCATACCAGTATGGTCCTTCAATGACCGTGACATGATGCAATTAAATCTTTATTGAATTTATATACAATTATATATTTACCTGGATTCTGTGAGCAGCTCGATGAAATGCTCAAATAGAGACAGGTGTAGTTCATAAGGTGCATGGAGCCAAACCTAAAAGGACAAAGATGTATGAATGAATGAATGACTTTATTTGACAATATAAAAAATAAACATGTGACAGAAGAGCACAGTCGGGATATACTGCCAAGGATGAACACAAAAAAGCTCAGAGCTTATTTCCATTGTGGTCCTTGTAGGGGGGTGGGGGAGTGTGATACTTAAAACATGCATCATACAAAACGTGACATCACAACACATCACATATATATACCATTTAACATTTATATACATACAGACTCATACAACATGCAAGGGTGCCTTAAGCTAAGTGTCTAGGTCAAGTCGAAAATTGTTTTTCCAGCATGCATATATCAACAAATAGCTATAGCTCCAGAAACCATCATCTTTTAAGTATATTATCAACACATAGCTATAGCTCCAGAAACCATCATCTTTAACACATTCAGGGCCATTGGGGCCCTCTATGAGGCCAGCTTTTCATTACAAGTTTTCACTGTGCATGAGGTTGTTTGTAGAGCTAAATCTATATATATATATATATATATATATATATCCATTGTCATTGTCAATTGACAGTATAAACCTTCCCTTCAATATGCCATAAGGAAATAATTTTTTCATCAATACGTTCCCGTTTTATAGCGTCGTGAATATGAACTAAATACCGCAATGGTCTGGGGTAATTGCAAAGCTAGTTATAGGGAGAGTTAAAAATCTAAATGCATATGATCGGTATCATGTTCCACCATGAATGCATGAAAGGGGGGGGGGGGGGGGGGGAGTCGTTTCTGATTATTGATTACCAATAACGGCATTCGTTATTGCAACATCATACACTGACCGGGTGGATGGCTATGAGAACAAGGCCCGATCAGACTGAAATTTACGTCAAATCGCTCTTACCTGTGGCCGGTTGGATTCCAAAAAGAATTTCCCAGTTATTTGATCGCCATCTGGTAGATCGGTATGTCCATTGGCTGATGCTATATTCCTTTACTATATACTAAATTCGGCGTCGCAAAAGGTATTCCAGGCAATCTGGTAAAGCCATAGCTTTAGGCTAACAGAAAAGCTAACCCGGAGCGGAAAAAAAGTGACACCCGGTCACTTTCCAGGGGAAAATGCATTATCGAGACAGCGCCAATACCAGGATCTGGCCGGTACTGCACTTTTGGAGTCCCGATAAGCAGTTTCCAGCGAAAATACAGCTCTGTGACATTGAGTAGGATATTAAATGGAATAAAACCAAAACCGAGTTTACAACATATATATACGTGGTTGGCCTTCAAAGGATGGTGCCCAATCACGTATATATACGTGGTTTTGTCGCAAATCGGTTAAGTATCAACACATAGCTATAGCTCCAGAAACCATCTTTATGTAAAGTATATCAACACATAGCTATAGCTCCAGAAACCATCTTTATGTAAAGTATATCAACACATAGCTATAGCTCCAGAAAGCATCTTTCACCACAACAAAGGGGTGCCTCACAACTAGGAAACTGTTTGCTATGGTGGCCGACTCCCCAGTGTGCACTTTATGCTCTCTAAGAGCCACCGGCTCGTATATGCATATGGTCTGGGATTGCCCACCAGTGGCCGATTTCTGGAAATCTATAGCAGCTAGACTCTCGGGCATCTGTAACATATCGATTCCATATCGATGTCAATATTGTGTTTGTTGTGGAATATTTTTTTAACACTTTGGTCGCCAGGCTTATATTCTTAATATACCATCCTCCGCCAGCTCTATTTGTCTATGGGGATGTTTACCTTCTTTGCAGGGCTATAACTTTTTAAATTGTATTGCTAAATTGACATTACTATGGCCCATTCAACGTCAAGTATCTATTGTTCAGGGTGTAGCAACGTTTTTATTTTTTTTATCCACTTTTTCTCCCATTTTCTATATTTTCTCCCATCCCAATTTCGTATCATCCAATTCAACCCTCCCCTGTCACGAACGCTGTTTCTTGCCTCCCACAAGCCGGCTGCAATGTGGACTAAGTCATACATAGCACATGTCCCCTCCAGTACTTGAGGTAACAGCAGTCGCATCTTTTCACCTGCGCAGCTCGATCTCTCAGTGGCGAGGAGTAACGCGTGGGAGGCTCACGCTGCCCCCGACACTTCCTGATTCTACTGCACAGGCGCACCAACCGACCTGTAGGAGTAGCTGTCCACAACGCCCGATCCCCACCCATCAGTTTCCCACCCTCTAATACGGCCAATGTGTATTAGTATGAACGACCAGCTAAACTGAAAGCAATGTGGAGCGCTGGGCTCGAACAGGCGAGCCCAGCGTCTCTGCATTCGTGGCGAGCGCCTTGCCCACTACGCCACGTAGCCGCACAAGGGTGTAGCAACGTTATACTTTTTCATTCACATATTCATACTAAAATACGGTCTAGTATAAGTATGTTTTTATCGTTTTCTGCAGCTTTCTCCAGAACGTGATTTATAGCCCCAAATGCATTATATTGATGATCAAATACAGTTTGATAGGAATCTGCGAGAGATAAAAAATTTCAAATGGAGGTGCTTCTAGAAGTTACTACTGATCATCTGATGTTGACCGGATGGGGGGGGGGGGGGAGTCGTTTACAATTCCGTGGCCAACGTTAGATGATTCATCTAGTGTGGGTGATATGATCATTAGAGCAGTTAGTATCGAACACGTTAAAAAATAACGCTGAATCTTACCGTAGCTTCCTCATAGCGTTGGGCGATGAGCGTGGAACAGAAATATTCCTATTATGGGATGTAGAAATATGCGATCCATTTCCAGGTTGTATAATAGTATATACGTCCAAATCATGTTGTTTATCGAGTTATTGGTAACGGATTGCTATCCGTTGTGTCTAGCTCGAGTCCTGGGACTATTAGCGAGTGATCGGACCGAATTTAAATGAGCACCAGCTTCCATTTCCTGTTTCCGCTCTGGGCGATCCGCCGATCGGCCACCAGATGGCGCTCTTGAACCGTTGGAGAGTTGAGAGGGGATCAACAGTAGATCTCAATTCTCCGGGGGAGAAATATGATTTCGATCACAACAAATGGGTGCTTCGCAAAGGGGTGCCCCTTTCTAGAAACTTGGGACCAAATTGTGAAAATAAGCAATGCAGTTCTAAAACAAAAGATTCAGCAGTGGCATTGCCTATTTCTCGCCTAAAATTTTGTCAGAAACATATATAGTGAACCCTTTAGGTGGTAAAAGATCAAGTTTACAAGCAAGCCACCGTTTCTTCTGTTTGAAAATTGGGACCAGAGAAAACAAGGGGCCGCCCGACTAGCAGTGTGTTTATTCAATCAGGTGCATTTCACGACAGGAATTATTTTAATTGAGACTCTCAGGCATCTGTAACATATCAATTCCACTCATGGCAGCAACATTACTTCTAAATGATATATCTTCACTACCAAAATCCATACAACAGAAAATTATTATTCTGGCAGGCGTTACAGCAGCCAAAAAGCTTATCGCCATGAGATGGAAAGAACCTGAGAATCTCACAGTAATTCACTGGTCCCTGACATTGCTAGACGTTATTTATTTGGAGATATCGACTGCTCGGGTGGTTGGGGTGGGACAGGCGGGTATTGAAATGTGGACTGCGGTGGCCGATTTGGTCAAAGGCTCCATGTAGTGGCGGAATGGGGGTGGGGTGTTGGTCCTGGGGAATCCGGCGGTCTTGGGGGGGGGGGGGGGGGGGGGGATGTCTGTTGTCTAATGTCTTTTGCGTTTGTGGTGTGTTTTTGTTTTTATTTGGTATATTGGTATTTTGTATTTATTAGTTAAGTTTAGATCGGTATTTATTATTCCTTATTGTTTTGTCATTATTATTATTATTATTATTGTTGTTGTTATTGTTGATATTGTGTTGTTGTTTGTTGTTAAAAAAAATGTAAAGAAGGAATTATTTTAATTGGTTGAAGTGGAAAGAGAGTCTGTTGCTAGGGTCACTCTCTTTAGAAACGGGGGGAGGGGCATCAGGTTCAGAGGTGTGGCTTAAGACCGGAGCGTCTACTAAAACAAATGGCAGAGATGGTCAGATAAAGACACCACACAGAGAGAGTGTGAGATCATTCAGTCTCTGCTTCAGGACATTACTCCACTATATTTTTACATAGCCAATAGTTGTTTGGTGCTATATTAACACTTTATTCGCCAAGGACGCCTAAACTCGTCATTCCCGCCATGCTAATTCTGCCAATGACGCCGTAACACGTCATTGAGATCAATATTTCAAAAATCTGTGATCGCAATCATATTTCTCCCCCGGAGACTTGAGATCTACTGTTGATCCCCTCTCAACTCTCCAACGGTTCAAGAGCGCCATCTGGTGGCCGATCGGCGGATCGCCCAAACGGGAAACGGAAACTGGTGCTCATCCAAATTCGGTCCGATCACTCGCTATAGGTCCCGGGACTCGAGCGCGACACAATGGATAGTGATCCGTTACCAATAACTCGATAAACAACATGATTTGGACGTATATACTATTATACAACCTGGAGATGGATCGCATATTTCAACATCCCATAATAGGAATATTTTTGCTCCACGCTCATCGCCCAACGCTACGAGGAAGCTGCGGTGAGTTTCAGCATTTTTTTTTACCATGTTCAATACAAACTGCTCTAATGATTATATCACCCACACTAGATGAATCATCTAACGTTGGCCACGGAATTATAAACGACCCCCCCCCCCCCCATCCGGTCAACATCAGATGATCAGTAGTAACTTCTAGAAGCACCTCCATTTGAAATGTTTTATCTCGCGCCGATCGCTATCAATCTGTATTTGATCATCAATATAATGCATTTAGGGCTATAAATCACGTTCTGCAGAATGCTGCAGAAAACGATAAAAACATATTTATACTTTAGACCGTATTTTAGTATGAATATGTGAATGAAAAAGTATAACGTTCCCACATCCTGAACGATAGATAATTGACGTTGAATGGGCCATAGTAATGTCAATTCAGCAATACAATTTAAAAAGTTATAGCCCTGCAAAGAAGGGGAACTTCTCCATAGACAAATAGAGCTGGCAGAGGATGGTATAATGATGTACATAAGCCTGGCGAAGAAAGTGTTAATGTTCATAATCTCAAATTGTGCTACCCCACAATGGAACCCCCACAGCGGCCACAGACCCCGTCACCACTCTCACCTCGAAGTCGCAGAGCAAGTCCTGGAAGGCGGTGGAGTTGGGGATGATGGAGGTCTCGTGGCCACTGTCCACCGTGCCCACCAGGGAGAAGGTCAGGTGCAGGATGTGGCTGTTCAGCAGGGAGCGCTTCTTCTTCAGCAGCATGGCCAGCAGCTGGAGGACAGACAATAGAGATATACTAGAATTAATGATTATTATATTGTTATAATAGTATTACAGACGGAGCCATTAGGACTGTCTACCATTCTGCTGCGGCGCCGACGTGGTTGATTTTGAGGTTGATTGTTATTGTTATCTGCCACCAGGAGGCGCAGAATGCCTGACAGAGTGCTGTGATGTCTAATCCCGATGTGCAGCGTTGACAGGAGCCACAGCGCTTCAGAAATAGGTCTCGAGCCATAGCACACGATGCAAAATATTTATATCAATTTGACATTCATAACTTATGATGATGAAGTTAAAACAACCTTTCTCCTGGCTTTTGAAAATGTAGGGGAGCAGCAGAGATAAATCACTGATCGAAGCAGAACTTTCCAAAAAGTATTACTAATATTTCCCAAACGAAGATACAAGATCATCATGAAATATTATTTCACAAACCCTCGATTTAAATATATGAATTGAAAATGGAGGAGAGAAACCACTCCATTAAATTGCACCGTCATCATGAATCTACAAGCGTTTTATTTATCATCTGAATTTGATGATCAAATCTAAATATTCTGAAAGCCCACAACCAACTCGTGAAGCATTAATAAAACGGATCAATTATAAATAGAGCAGCAGAGTAGACTGGCATCATCCTGTCGGAGATAACCATTTATAGGCAGTTTGTGTTATTTTGAGTTTAGGGATGGGACTTTCTAGCAAAAGTGCTATTCGAAAATCGCTGGTACTTAACACATTCCCTGCCATTGGTTATACCCATCAATATACCTAGTCTGCCACCACTGTAAGCCTATGGAGATGTTTACCTTCTTTGCAGGGCTATAACTTTTTAAATTGTATTGCTAAATTGACATTACTATGGCCCATTCAACATCGATTATCTATCGTTCAGGATGTAGGAACGTTATACTTTTTTATTCATACATTCATACAAAAATACCTTCTAGAATATAAGTATGTTTTTATCGTTTTCTGCAGTAATTCCTAGAACATAATATAGATTATCGATTGCCGTTTATTCCCTATACACGCTATATTAAAAAATTCAACTGTATATGATCATATACGTTACGGCACGGGCTCACTGATGACGAATGAACACGGACGGACGGGCGGCTGCCTCTTCACTTCCGCTCCCATGTTAACGGACGATAGTAGGCACACTGGCCGCGAGCGAGAGCGCGCCTTGCGAGCGGCAAGCTATCTTTTCGCTTCAATCCTATTCGAGGCGGCGCGGGTGGCGTGCGCCACGCGCATTGTCGCTGTCCCAATGTAAATGTGCCTTCCTCGGTGCGCTTCCGCGCGCTCAAGTCGTAGGTCCAGTGTGCCTGACCAGGCGCGCGATCCCACGAGGGAGCCGCGCATGAAATTCATTCGTTAGCAGTGTGCCCGGGCCGTTATGCTTCATCATGCGTGGAGGAAGGGCGGGGGGGGGGGGGGGTCGTTTATAATTCCCCGATCATCAGTAACGGCTTTATGTAGTATGGGTGATATATTGATCAGATGGTTTGCAGTGACATTAATAAACAATTGGGCTGAAAATAACGTTAGTGTCCTCTTACCGTGCGTCAAAGAGACTGGCGGTGAAATATCCCAAGTATAGGACGTCGATCGGCTAGGTCCATTTCCGGTTTGTATGTCGCAATAAACGCCGAAATCATATCGATTATTAAGTTTATAAAGCGATCCATTATGTACATAGTGTCTGTCGGGAGCCTTGCGACAATATCTGACGGCCGGATGAATTTAATCGACGTACATGGCCTTTTTGAGTGTTTAGCATTGTTTCCTAGCTATGTGAACTTATATTAATATGATCTATGTCTCAAAATTCTCATATTGGCGCATTCTTCCAATTCTCCTCTCACAATATTCACCCTCACTGAACTGAGTCATTTGAAAATGTGATGATTTGTGATGTCAGAAAGACACCGCTGCATGTTAATGTTGAGATACAAGATGAGCTGCACACAGTTCTGCTGCCCAGGCTCAAAACAGCTCGAGATCTTGAGGTAGAAAAATGCTGTTTGAGTAGTTGATTAGAAATACAAAACAATGAATAAAAAAAATATATATATTACAGAGGTGTTCCATAGACTCACAGTGTAACTGAGGGGTTACAAAACCCTGACTGTATTAAAGATTGTGATATATTAAACCACTACTAGTTATGTACTTTAATTACTGGCCATACAGTACATGAATATATATGGTGAACACCCACACAAGAATACGGCATTGACACATAAATTATATTGGAGGGTTATTTATTATTATTAAGCAACGTTAGGTTACAGATTGAGAATTAGGCTTGCGCTTGTATGGCGAAGAACATACGTAAAGTCAGTCAAGAGCATAAGTCAATGAGAATAGTAGGAATACTATGATGGGTCTAAGCTGACGCCACCTGTGGTATAGCAATTACATGGGCCACACCGGTACCAACAGGAGACACTGGGTTCCCTCCGGGGTGTAAGGCCGGGAGGGGTAGAGGAATGTTCGGGTACCCAGTCTGGGTCAACGAGGAATAAAGAGGCTCCAGATACAGGAGCCGGTGCTTGTACTCCCTTGATCAGCAGACAAAAGCAATAGTTGTAATCCAATATGCTCGACAGCATTGACGACAGCTAGCCAGCCCCTTCCACGAGGCGGGCCCGAGTGGTGATCCTCACGAGGTTAAATCCCAAACGACAGTGGAATCAACAGTGCTCTTCTCCGGTGGTCACGGTCCCAAAGCAATATAATCCAACCAGAAATGGTTCTGCATTCGCCGGTGCCGATTCTCCTGTGTACATATCCAACGGTTCTCGCCTAGGACTCCTCGGGTGTGGGCACGGATTTAGGCCGCACAGCCTGGATAAGTGCACTAGCTAAATACACGACGAACTGATGATAATGCTGGTCACGGAAGAACTGTAGCCGCACGATATACAATAAATGATCGACTATTACTTCACATTAGATTAAGTCGAACTCAACGTTACTGCGTTAAACTCTGACACTTTAACATTCTATTCGCACGCGGTTCTCAATGCTCTATTTAGATGCAAGGTTGCTCACTTCACTGCACGTTGACTCGTGGTGAAGGTATTAAGGTTTTGGTAAGACTACTGCTGTTTACACCTGCGCCGTATTTATACGTAAGGTGAATATCTAGTCCCAACCTCAGTTCTTGTCTCGTATTACTACGCAGACTCTGGGCATGTACTGACATGCCCGGAGTTGCCTTTGAACTTGCCGTTGGGGGCTTGGTCGTTGGCGCCTGGGGCCGCTGTCCAATAGGAGAGAGAATATTACTCTGGTCTGTACGCAGGTAAAGGGATATTCCGTGTATATATACAAATAATATTCAAGGTATATCAAACGATACATATATATATATTCAGTTTAATCTGGCCCTTCACAACACACAGGAATTGTGTAAAAGTGCCCAAATAGTGAAAGAAATTGTAAAATAGTTCCCCTTTAAGTTTATAAAGCGATCCATTATGTACATAGTGTCTGTCGGGAGCCTTGCGACAATATCTGACGGCCGGATGAATTTAATCGACGTACATCGGCCACTTCCTGTTGTTCAGAGTGTAACTCGCCCGACCATCCACCAGGCGGCGGTATTGAGCCGCCGTTGCCGTCACCTATAGGATCCAGCTGCAGCGTCGGAGGTGTATATATTAATTATGAATTCCATGGCGAGAAATTAAATATTGATCTCAATAACGCTGTACAGCGAGATCTGGCGGTCAAAGCATGGCGGGCAATAACGCTTTAAAGCGTGGATGGCGGTGGATGTGTTAAGATCGAATATCCCCAACCCAAATTTTTTTTTTTTATTAATTAATTCTTTTTTTTGTTTTATTTTTATTATATAAAAAATATATTGTTATTTTCTGTTTCAGTTTAAATTCAGTTAAAATGTTCAGTTTCAGTTCAATTCAGTTATTCTTTTTAATAGAATGGATCATTAAAATCAAAGGGTATTGCACATAAATAGGCACTTCAGAATCTGAAGTTCAGATAATCCTTCAGAACGTTGATCGGCTTAGCTGACCGACAATAAATAAAAAATGACACAATTCACCATCGTAGCCTATAATAACAGCATTGCATTGGCCTATCAACCGGCTTTAATAAACAAACAGAAAGAGCAGCATGTGCATCTTTTAGATCAATTAGGCTATGAAAATTAGGCTGCGTCTAAATATAAAAAGGAATTAAATAAGAATGTTTGCTTCAATAAAAAATAAAAGTATTAAAAAAATAAAAATAAAAAAATGATTTTTAATTATAGAAATTTCTTTTTCACAAAACGAATAATCGATTGTAAAAAAAAAAATCGATCTTAATTTCGAATATTCTATCCCATCCCTATTTGAGTTTTAATAAAATAATTTAATAAAATCAAACAATTGTTTGTCCCTGTACTTACTTATATCAAGTGGGAAACAAAGAAATTCTGCACTAAATGCTAAAACTACCAACCGGGGGAAAATTGCTTAGCCTAACTGAATAGAACAAAGGCTGACCGCATGATATGAGATAAGTCTGGTTAACTCGCCAGCGGTCGGGCGCCAGACCCGAGATTTCTCGGGTTTTGGTCGTTTATTCCTTTATTCGATATTTGTATTCATTATTCATCCAGGGACCTTGGTGTTACCATAGGGAATGAGTCTGAGAACGCCAAAGTGCAATACCGGCCGCATCCAGCTAGACGGCGGTATCGAGCACCCTTTGTAACCTTGTATCTTGGCCTGTGTAACGGCCAAATGTCTCCGGTCTCACTTTTCCTTGTCAGGCGAGTGGAGCGGTTCTCCCGGTTCCATTGCAGCCTGATCCATATGTTGTGGTGGGTTATGACGTGGATCAAATGGACATCGGATGTACCAGATGGCGATCAAACAATTGGAATATTATTTTTGGAATACTCCCAATCACAGGTAAGGACTATCTGACGTTAATTTTAGCTTGATCGTGCAATGCTTTTATACCGATCGGGCTCATAAGCGTTTTTAGTAGGGATGTCCGATATTATCGGCCTATCGATATGCATATATCGGTATCGGTTGATATCGGTATCGGAAATTAAGAGTTGGACAATATCGGTATATCGGTATCCCTAGTTTTTAGTGTTCAATACGAATGCCGTTACTGACAATCAAATAATCAGAAATGACCCCCCCCCCCCCCCCCCCCCCTTTCATACATTCATGATGAAACATAATACCCAAGACATAAATGTGATTTGGGAATAGTAGCGTGTACAGGCAAGAAACGGCAACATTTATAGTAGAATTGACGTATAAGGCTATAACTCAGCATTTCAGGAATTACCCCAGACCGCTCTAAAACCATACTTATATTCACCACGGTATAACACGGGAATGTATGGATGGAAAAATGTATTCTTTTTCACATATTGAACAATAGATAGGTGATGTCAAATGGGCCATAGTATTGTATCCATAGCTATAATATAGAATATAGTTATAGCTCTACAAACAAGGTGACACACTCCTATCTTTTAAAGCATGGCCTTGCTATGACGGCCTCCATCTAATAGCTGGCGCTGAATGAGTTAATGTCTAGTTAAAATAATATGCAACGTGAGAAAAACGCATAACCGAGGTGGGGTGGGGGGGGTTGCCAAACGAAATACTGTATGGCGATGAAGCGGGCAGCACAGACACAAAGCAACAATGTTACGGAAAAATAAAATAAATATATTAGAAGGAATTATTATTATTATATTGTTATTATAATATTATTAGTATTCTTTAGCAACATGGCTAGGATCTGGGGGGACAGAGACACAGTAAGAATGTTAACACTTTGGTCGCCAGGCTTATATTCTTAATAAACCATCCCACGCCAGCTCTATTTGTCTATGGAGAAGTTCCCCTTCTTTGCAGGGCTATAACTTTTTAAATTGTATTGCTAAATTGACATTACTATGGCCCATTCAACATCAAGTATCTATTGTTCAGGGAGTAGCAACGTTATACTTTTTCATTCACATATTCATACTAAAATACGGTCTAAAGTATAAGTATGTTTTTATCGTTTTCTGCAGCTTTCTCCAGAACGTGATTTATAGCCCTAAATGCATTATATTGATGATTGTATACAGTTTCATAGCAATCGGCGCGAGATAAAAAATGTCAAATGGACGTGCTTCTAGAAGTTACTACTTATCATCTGATGTTGACCGGATGGGGGGGGGGGTCGTTTATAATTCCGTGGCCAACGTTGGATGATTCATCTAGTGTGGGTGATATGATCATTAGAGCAGTTTGTATCGAACACGTTAAAAAATAACGCTGAAACTAACCGTAGCTTCCTCGGGCCGTTGGGCGATGAGCGTGGAGCAGAAATATTCCTATTATGGGATGTAGAAATATGCGATCCATCTCCAGGTTGTATAATAGTATATACGTCCAAATCATGTTGTTTATCGAGTTATTGGTAATGGATTGCTATAGAATAGAATAGCTCGAGTCCTGCTCGAGTCCTAGCTCGAGTCCTGGGACTATTAGCAAGTGATCGGACCGAATTGGAATGAGCACCAGCTTCCGTTTCCAGTTTCCGGTTTGAGCGATCCGCCGATTGGCCACCAGATGGCGCTCTTGAACCGTTGGAGAGTTGAGAGGGGATCAACAGTAGATCTCAAGTCTCCGGGGGAGAAATATGATTGCGATCACAGATTTTTGAAATATTGATATCAAAGACGTGGTACGGCGTCTATGGCAGAATGAGCATGGCGGGGAATGACGTGGTAAGGCGTTTTTGGCGTGTTAAATAAAAACTGGAGCTCTACTCATGTAGCCACACTGCCGGACATAACTAGAATACATACAAATTAACAGTAAAGAAGGTGCGGAAAAAAACATACAGTATAATTGTATCTATATTCTATAACATTCATAATCTCATAACTACCTTCTGGTACACTAGATTAACTACAAAAAAAATGCTCTGAGTTTCGTAAAAGTCAGTCAAAGCTTACCATAAGCACGAGCAGTGAACTCCAAGCCCACGTGACTGAACTCAAACTGAAAAGAAACAGACTAAGAAATGATGTAAACTCCATGATCAAAACAGCAAAAAAAAATGTCATCAATGACAAAACCGAGGAAAACAAAAACAAACCACGTGAACTTTGGAAATTACTCAATAACCAACTAGGCTGCAGTAAAAAAAACTCAAAACCAGATTCTCAAACATAAACATAAAGACGGACAACACGCTCATCACAGAAAAGCTGGATGTAGCCAATTACTTAAATAGTTTCTTCACAAACATAGCCACAACACTGGTAAACAAACTACCCTCCCACTCAGGGCATTATGGGGTAGAACACATAGTAGCATACTACAAGAACCTAGGGGTCCACAAAGACGACTTCAAACTGGAAATGGTAACAACAGATGAGGTACTCAAAAAACTGAGCACCCTCCAACCTAACAAGGCCACTGGCCATGACAACATCCCCTCCAAATTCCTCAGAGACTCAGCAGCCGCCATCACCCCAGTCATCACACACATAATAAACCTCTCCATAAAACAGGGACACGTCCCCAAGGACTTCAAAATTGCGAGAGTGACCCCTCTGCACAAAAAAGGCAGTAAATTAGACCCAGGCAACTACCGCCCTGTTTCTATCCTTACCTCCATCTCGAAAGTCATGGAAAAAATTGTATACGAACAGGTCGAAAAATACCTAGCGGAAAAAAATCTAATCTACGAATTCCAATCTGGCTTCAGAACATCCCACTCCACTGACACATGCCTTCTCTATTTAAACGACCACATCAAACAAGAGGTGGACGCGGGCAAATACTGCGGCATGGTCATGCTGGACCTACAAAAGGCCTTCGACACTGTCAATCACACCATTCTGATTGACAAGCTAAAAGCAATTGGTTTTGATAGTCTATCAGTGAGCTGGATGCAATCCTACCTGGAGGGGAGAGAGCAGATGGTGGAGGTAAACGGTACCCTACCCCCCCCCCCCCCTCACAGTAAGCTGTGGTGTTCCACAAGGAAGCATACTAGGTCCGCTACTGTTCCTAATTTATGCAAATGACATGTCGTCAGCTTGTGACTGCAACTTGTTCCTGTTTGCGGACGACTCAGCCCTGCTGGTCTCTGACAAGAACAAGTTACAGGTTGAAAAAACCCTCAGCTCAGAACTAGGCAAAATCTGCATATGGCTCGCTGATAACAAACTATCATTACACATGGGCAAAACAGAGTCCATTCTCTTCGGTTCAAATAACAAACTCAGCAAGACCGACGGCTTCTCAGTTACAGTGGGTGACAATATTGTCACAAGGAAAGAAGATATTACCTACCTGGGTTCCATCCTAGAGGCAAATCTTTCCTGTGACAAAATGGCATCCAATGTAATAAAAAAAAGTCAACCAACGAACTCGATTCTTGTACCGGATCTCCTCACTGGTAAACAAGAATACCCTGAAGACTCTGGCAGGAGCACTCATTCAAGGGTACTACGACTATGCTTGCACCTCATGGTACCAAAGCACCTCAAAGGCGCTAAAAACAAAATTACAAACATCTCAAAACAAACTGGTCAGACTGCTGCTTGACCTTACTCCTAGAACCCACCTCACCCCTGCCCACTTTGACAACCTAGGATGGCTTAGAGTAGACGACAGAGTACAGCAACTTGCAATGGGCCTGGTCTACAAGATAATAATAATAATAATAATGGATTGGATTTATATAGCGCTCTTTGTGACACCCCAGAGACCCCAGAGCGCTTACAGAGTCCATTATTCGTTCATACACAGTCATACCGGTGGTGGTAAGCTACAATTGCAGCCAGAGCTGCCCTGAGGCAGACTCACGGAAGCGTGGCGAATAATCAACGCCTACGGCCCCTCCGACCACCACCAACATTCTTCACACACATACACATTCATACGAGGCAAGTAGGTTAAGTGTCTTGCCCAAGGACACAACGGCAGTGGGATGGACATGGGCTTGAGCGGGATTCGAACCACCAACCCTTCGATCATTGGACGACCCGCTCTACCCCTGAGCCACGCCGCCCCAAGATACACTACACGACCAAGGTACCCATGTACATGTCAAAATACTTCCCAAAGGTCAGTGAATACCACGATCACAACACCAGAGGGAGCTCCACAAATCATGTTAAACCCAGATTCGGCTCAAACAAGGGACTAAACACGTTTCGCAATTATGCCACATCAATGTGGAACGCCCTACCCAAAGCTGTAAAGGAATGTGAATCACTACCCACTTTCAAAAACACTCTCAAAAAACACCTAAGGGAGACTGCAATTCGAAACTGGCCCCTGTAAATGTCCGAACACAACCCCCTCCAATGTACAGTAAATTACCAAGTATGGTCTTGTCAATATTCCAATGTACAGTTTTGCTTGTACAGTTGTACAGTGTCCCCCACCCACCCCTCCTACCCAACCTCCCCCCCACTCCTACCCTACCCAACCCCCCCCCCCCCCCCCCAACCACCTCCAATGTACAGTCCCCCCCCCCCACCCAATCCAATGTACAGTTTCTACGTCAAATGTATACTCTTTTTTCTAGACTCTTTTTGTATCACAAACAGTACTGTATTTGCAAATCTGGTATGTCATAAATGTAGCAGTACTGTCTATCTGTATGTCATGTATGTCATATATGTTATGATGAATTGAAAATGGGGGACCCTGATGTAAACAAGACGAAAGTCTTTCTCTGGTCTGCATCCCCTTAACAATTGTATGTATTGAGCTGTACTGTACTGTACCCATTCTGCAATCTGTTAATAAAGTTTTCAATCAATCAATCAAACATTTACTGGACACTGGTTACACTGTATATGTGCATTCTGGGTAGTGTAGTATTTTGTCTCCCAACCTGGTAGCCTTTGATGCGCTCCATCTCTTTACTGGCCAGCGGGTTGCTCTTCACCACACACACCAGAGCCTTGACGGCCGCGTACAGCCCCTCCACGTCTGATGCCATGGCAACCAGGCCCAAGATGGCCGCTGCACCGCCCACATACTGCAGGTTTGTGGCCACAGGCTTGGGCACAAAGGCACGTACACCTGGGTGAACAGAAGCAGGGAGAGGCGGGACTAAACACTTGGTATCTCATGCACTGTGTCCAACGGCGTGAGGTCCAGTGAGGTCAGGGAGAGTCTTTTCCCAGGAGAGACCCATGACGGCTTTCATTCCACAACACAAATTATTTTGGGAAAAGGATTATTTCCTGAAATGCATTACTCAAAAACAAATGAATACAAATTACATCATCCACACAATGTTAGTTTTATAAATTAATGTCTAAGTGACTTTGATAATATTCCACAAAGAGTTGTATTATTATGCTACCAATCTTTGGGTCGGGTTCATTTTTCCAAACAGCAGAAATACAATTTTGGAATTAAACATTTCACTCTTCTCTGTCTGTCGTTCTATCGTTCTGTCAGGACACACTGCTGATCATGTAAATCATGTATTTACAGATGCATTGAAAACAGAATCAAGCTAGAGGGGTGTGTTTAAAGAGAGCGTAGGTTGTTGTAGGTAAAGAGCTGCAGTATTCTGAAAAATCCCATTTCACATGTATTCCAGACCTTAACTTTGTTACTACATTTGAACATGTTGGTTCAAGTTCATACACGGCTAGGCAAAATCTAGACTGTACAACTCTAAAACCCAAGATACTTGTTAACAATAAATACTGCAGTAGTCAGATGGCCATGAGTTAAGGCGAGATAGTACCCCCGATATTGAGATTGTTATAGTTTGCTTCATAAACATGTCTTCTATGAAACTAGTGACAATAAAATGGCAATAACACACATTTGGTTGTTTATTTTACTTAATTTTGCCTGATTGAATCTGTAAATTCTTCATAAATTCGCCAAAAGTGACTACTTTTACACACAACTGTTCTGAAGCGGCTACGGCGTGCACCATGGCACCCTTGGTATCGTTGGAAACCTCATGTGCATGACAGTCAATACTGTGTTTCAGTGCAGTAATTGGTTGTGTTGAGATTATTGTTACTACACTGTTTGTTCGTAGCCGGTGTGTAGTTCTGTTCAGTTCAATAACATCATTCTTATTATGTTATTCAGTTATCAGGAAAGTGTTTAAGATGTCTATTAGTTACTAATGGTTTGATTGGGTGTTGTGTTTGTAAATAGCAGTTAAAAAAATGCATGGCATTTTACAATACCAAACTTTTTCTCAAAAACGGGTTTTTATGCATTTTACTTACACACAAAGACATGGAACTCAATTTCCCTAATACCTACACACACCAAACGTTCCACATTTCTTACTATCCTGCTTATACAGAAGGGTTTGTTGCACAGCGGCAGAGAAGCAGGCGCTACAGAGGGTCGTTACGTAGGTCTGCACAGGACCATCGGATTCAGCTTACCAGACATCTGACATTTACAACAACCGATGCACGGACAGAGAAATCCGCATTATCCGGGCAAGAACCACCAGGCTGAAGAATAGCTTCTTCCCGGATGCTGTGAGACTACTGAACACTTCGACCCCCGCTTGGCAGCTCAGATCACAACCTGGTCAGACTTGATCCAATATATAAGCCTGTGATCAAACGACAGCCAGCTACAACTAGGCTTGTCCCACAGTGGTCGGAGGATGTTGAGGAAGAGCTAAGGGAGGGCTTCAGCTCCACAGACTGACCTGTTCCAACGGACATCAATGGACTCACCGAATGTAGAACTGATTATATCAGGTTCTGTGAGGAGAGCATCGTACCCACTAAGAAGGTACGCTGCTTTCCTAATAACAAACCCTGGATCAATAGGGACATCAAATACCTCCTGAACAGGAAGAAGAGAGTCTTCATGGCTGGGGACACTGAGGGGGCCAAGATTGTACAGAAGGAGCTCAAAAAAGAACTCAGAGCCACCAAGCACACCTATAAGGACAAGCTGGAGGGCCAACTACAGGCAAACAATGCTAGAGAGGTGTGGGGAGGGGTCAGGAAAATAACAGGCTTCCGACAACAGAGCACGGCCGTGGAGGGGCCCCTTGAACGTGCAAATGAGCTGAACCGGTTTTTCAACCGATTTTACCTGACAAACCCCCCCCCCATCCGCACCAGCCGACTGCTGCTATCGTTCTACCAGTCGGTTGTAGCCAGCGTCCTCTTTTTTGCTGTGGTGTGCTGGGGGGGGCAACATCAACTCGAGGGTCTCCAGCAAGCTGAACAAGCTGGTGAAGAAGGCTAGCTCAGTAGTGGGTGGTGAGCTGGATAATCTAGAGGTGGTGGCTGACAGGAGGATGAGGAAAAAGCTAGAAGCCATCCTGGAGAACCCCTCTCACCCCCTCTACGAGGAGCTGGCCAGAATGAAGAGCACGTTCAGCCTAAGATTTCGTCCCCCCCCCCCCCCCCCGACACACCACAAACCGCCTGGGCAGGTCCTTTATACCGGCAGCCAGCAGGCTCTACAATAAAGGGCTCGGGTGGCCGGAGCGGGACATGAGAACTAGAGACTCACATCAACGACTACCTTGGTTCTATCTTGATTCTTTGCACTAGACTTCATAACACTGGTCTATCTTGTGTTTGTACTTTTTTTTTTACTTTGGCCATTCCGCTGGCTCTTCTTGCGTTTATCGCTTTTTCTCTGGTCAAGAATGACCGACAGAAACAGGTTGAATGGGGGTAGAGATGGGGGGGAAGACACTCTGAGAAAGTTACGGCTTTGTCCGGGAATCGAACTTGCTACCCCAGATCCGTGACGAGCACGGTTGTCCCCGGCGCCGAAATAGCGCTCGAGGTACGCGGTGAGCTACTGGAGCTCCCCCCTTGTGTTTGTACTTTTATATTACTATTTTATATTACTTTATTTATTACTTTTTTTTATCTTATTTTATCACAGCTCATCACTGCCATGCCTCTGCACCGTAGCACATTATGGCACCTATCTCTCTTTTAAATCAGTGAATCAAATTCATTTTATTGAATTAAATCAGTTTGACTAAATTAGATTGGTTTTTTATTGAATGGATTCGTCTTCTATTGAATATTTTTTATTTTTTTTTATGATTTGTTTTTACTGGATTTTTATTGAATCAGTTTGTATGTCTATCATGAGGATCAGTATTTATTCTAGTATTTATTGTAGTTATTTAGTATTTAAATGGCTATAACCGAGAGTACTGTATCACATGCTTACATGTCAATGGAAAAATTACAATAAACATAGCTTTGACTTTGATATCATTCATAGCCGGGTTTATAGTAAATTTTATACCAAAACTAGGCGACAGTAGACAGTATTTCCAGATTTTTTTAATGTAACGTTATGTATCAACAAAATTAAACCAAGTTTTTGAATCTGGCATTGTTGGTGATTCGTGTCTTGGCAATATATGCAAATATGCGCATATTTAATGAGGACGTGCCTCATTTACATATATAAACATAACATTCAGAAAACTTGCAATAAATGTTTTCTTATTTTTTATGTACATAACAAACGGAAAGTTTCATAGTGATATCTATAAAATAATTGCCTATTAGGGGGTGCTGTGTCTCGCCTTAAAGCGGTAATCTGCAAGATCTTTTTGTTTTGGCAACATTTATTGGCGATAAGCAAAGTTGCTGTTGCATTTCTACACTGTATTGACTCGCTTTCCATCTTGGAAATCCATGCTAACTACTGAGTGGTTTACATTATGGATCCATTACATAATAGACAGAGGAAAAAGTCCTAATGATTATGATGATTGATTTCTTCCGTTATCGTACCCAGGTATCCGATGACGGCGGCTCCGATGGAGCGAGCGGGGCCGTTCAGGTGGCCAGCGGCGTTGTGGAGCAGCTTCACCGGGGTGGCGTTCTCATGAGAAGACACGGCCAGCTGAGGGGAGGGCAGGGAGAGGTTAAACAACTGGGGGGAGGGAGAGGTTAAACAACTGAGCGGAGGGAGAGGTTAAACAGCTGAGGGCAGGGAGAGGTTAAACAGCTGAGGGCAGGGAGAGGTTAAACAGCTGAGGGGAGGGGAGGGAGAGGTTAAACAGCTGGGGGGAGGGAGAGGTTAAACATCTGAGGCCAGGGAGAGGTTAAACAACTGAGGGGAGGGCAGGGAGAGGTTAAACAGAGGAGGAGCGGGGCTTGGCTGGGTGTTTTCAGTCTGTGGGGTTAGGAGGAGAAGCGGTGCCTGGCTGGGTGTCAGCGGTGCCTGGCTGGGTGTCAGTGGGGCCTGGCTGGGTGTCAGTGGGGCTAGGAGGAGAAGCGATGCCTGGCTGGGTGTCAGCGGTGCCTGGCTGGGTGTCAGTGGGGCCTGGCTGGGTGTCAGTGGGGTTAGGAGGAGAAGCGGTGCCTGGCTGGGTGTCAGTGGGGCCTGGCTGGGTGTCAGTGGGGTTAGGATGAGAAGCGGTGCCTGGCTGGGTGTCAGCGGTGCCTGGCTGGGTGTCAGCGGTGCCTGGCTGGGTGTCAGCGGTGCCTGGCTGGGTGTCAGTGGGGCTAGGAGGAGAAGCGGTGCCTGGCTGGGTGTCAGCGGTGCCTGGCTGGGTGTCAGCGGTGCCTGGCTGGGTGTCAGTGGGGCTAGGAGGAGAAGCGGTGCCTGGCTGGGTGTCAGCGGTGCCTGGCTGGGTGTTAGTGGGGCTAGGAGGAGAAGCGGTGCCTGGCTGGGTGTCAGCGGTGCCTGGCTGGGTGTCAGTGGGGCTAGGAGGAGAAGCGGTGCCTGGCTGGGTGTCAGCGGTGCCTGGCTGGGTGTCAGCGGTGCCTGGCTGGGTGTCAGTGGGGCTAGGAGGAGAAGCGGTGCCTGGCTGGGTGTCAGCGGTGCCTGGCTGGGTGTCAGCGGTGCCTGGCTGGGTGTCAGCGGTGCCTGGCTGGGTGTTAGTGGGGCCTGGCTGGGGGTCTGTGGGGCCTGGCTGGGTGTTAGTGGGGCCTGGCTGGGTGTCAGCGGTGCCTGGCTGGGTGTTAGTGGGGCCTGGCTGGGGGTCTGTGGGGCCTGGCTGGGTGTTAGTGGGGCTAGGAGGAGAAGCGGTGCCTGGCTGGGTGTTAGTGGGGCTAGGAGGAGAAGCGGGGCCTGGCTGGGTGTTTGTGGGGCCTGGCTGGGTGTCAGTGGGGCTAGGAGGAGAAGCAGGGCCTGACTGGGGGTCAGTGGTGCCTGGCTGGGTGTCTGTGGGGCCTGGCTGGGTGTTTGTGGGGCCTGGCTGGGGGTCAGTGGGGCCTGGCTGGGTGTCAGTGGGGCCTGGCTGGGTGTCAGTGGGGCCTGGCTGGGGGTCAGTGGGGCCTGGCTGGGTGTCTGTGGGGCCTGGCTGGGTGTCAGTGGGGCCTGGCTGGGGGTCTGTGGGGCCTGGCTGGGGGTCAGTGGGGCCTGGCTGGGTGTCTGTGGGGCCTGGCTGGGTGTCAGTGGGGCCTGGCTGGGGGTCAGTGGGGCCTGGTTGGGGGTCAGTGGGGCGTGTTTGTGGGGCCTGGCTGGGTGTTTGTGGGGCCTGGCTGGGTGTCTGTGGGGCCTGGCTGGGGGTCAGTGGGGCCTGACTGGGTGTCTGTGGGGCCTGGCTGGGGGTCAGTGGGGCCTGGTTGGGGGTCAGTGGGGCGTGTTTGTGGGGCCTGGCTGGGTGTTTGTGGGGCCTGGCTGGGTGTCTGTGGGGCCTGGCTGGGGGTCAGTGGGGCGTGTTTGTGGGGCCTGGCTGGGTGTTTGTGGGGCCTGGCTGGGTGTCTGTGGGGCCTGGCTGGGGGTCAGTGGGGCCTGACTGGGTGTCTGTGGGGCCTGGCTGGGGGTCAGTGGGGCCTGGCTGGGGGTCAGTGGGGCCTGGCTGGGGGTCAGTGGGGCCTGGCTGGGTGTTTGTGGGGCCTGGCTGGGTGTCTGTGGGGCCTGGCTGGGTGTCAGTGGGGCCTGGCTGGGGGTCAGTGGGGCCTGGCTGGGGGTCAGTGGGGCCTGGCTGGGGGTCAGTGGGGCCTGGCTGGGTGTTTGTGGGGCCTGGCTGGGTGTCTGTGGGGCCTGGCTGGGTGTCAGTGGGGCCTGGCTGGGGGTCTGTGGGGCCTGGCTGGGGGTCAGTGGGGCCTGGCTGGGGGTCAGTGGGGCCTGGCTGGGGGTCAGTGGGGCTGCAGAGACACACACGGGGGCCGTGGAGCCGAGGTACAAGCTGCTGCTTCTGCACTTTACAAACTCTGCTGTACAGAGTGGGCTGGGCTCATAAGAGAGCGAGGGAGATTAAGGCAGATAGGCCTGGTCTGACTGGGTATGACTTGACTGGGTATGACTTGACAGGTGGGGAGGAGAAGATAAGGGTATGTGTGTGTGTGCATGTGCGTGCGTGTGTCGTGTGTGTTTGTGTGGTCTGAGCTCATTTGCAACTCATATACATGAGGATTTGTGTGTGTGTGTGTGCATGTACTGTATGCATTCACATTTATTTGCATATATTTCTGTTGAAATGTGGGTTTGACTTCTGTGTGTGTGTGTGTGTGTGTGTGTGTGTGTGTGTTGAGTACATACGCAGGAGGATTTGTAAAATGGTGTGTGTGGAATAGGGTTATGCGTGTGCGTGCATGCATGCACAATTATTTGCATATATTCCTGTAGAAATGTGGGTTTGACCTTTATGCATTTGTATGTGTGTGTGTACATATGCGTATGCGTGTGTATGTGTGGTGCACGTGTGAGACCTGCTTGGCGATGGCCTTGCTGTCAAGCTTGTTGTAGACCTTCCTGATCTTGGCCACGGTGAGGGCAGAGACAGAGAGGGCGTACAGGCTGAAGGACACCTTCTCCTCTGCTACCAGAGACACCGGGGAAGGGGGCACAGCCTCAGCCTTCCAGTCTTTACCTGAGAGGGAGAGAGAGAGAGCGCGAGAGAGAGAGAGACAGAGACAGAGAGAGAGAGAGAGCGCGAGAGAGAGAGTGAGAGAGAGAGAGAGAGAGCGCGAGAGAGAGAGTGAGAGAGAGAGAGAGAGCGCGAGAGAGAGACAGAGACAGAGAGAGAGAGAGAGCGCGAGAGAGAGAGTGAGAGAGAGAGAGAGAGAGAGAGAGAGAGAGCGCGAGAGAGAGTGAGAGAGAGAGGGAGGGAAGCAGTGAGGGAGAGAGAGATAGGGTAGAATCAGACAAAAGACTGGGAGACTTGCTGCAGTGCAGTCGATAACACAACAGCAGCCTACAGGCTTCAAATGTACAGACAGCTCTAAAAAGGTTGATTTGTAGACAGGAGTGCATGAGTATAATCCCCCCCCCCCCCCCACCCACCTACACACATGCAAAATTGTATCATTGTTTGGAATGACGACCACGTACAGTCAACCACATACGAATCCAACAACTGTTTTTGAGAGTGTTTGTACATTCCTCTGATCGCCTCCAAAAAGATGTGGCAAGTTATGATCTGACAAAGACTTGTTGGCGAGTGTCAACTAGCATGCTAGCACACCACACATCGGCCACTCCTTTGTGCCAGTAGCCATCAGGCTCCACAACCGTTGGCATGGACTGCTGCCAATTGCTGGAGAGCTAACGGCTGGTGAACTTGAGTACCGTTAGGACTGTCTGACTCTTAATAATAAACACTGTTAGGACTGTCTAAATCTTAATACTAAACACTGTTAGGACTGTCTAAATTAATAATAAACACTGTTAGGAGGACTGTCCAACTCTTAACTGCTTCTGTGCCATAATGTATATATACACGTGTTTGCTCGCTAACCGTTGAGTGCCAATCACATATATATATTATTTGGTCCGTTTTCCTTTTTTTCGATTTTAATATTCTATGCAGTCTCATGGACCTCTATGTTACCGTTGAAAGCCATACTAAGACCCTGAGAGTGCAATACTGGCTAGATCCTGCTAGGTGGCAGTATCGCCTACCCTTTGAAACCCTGTTCCAGACTGTGTGTCACATCTAATGTCGTCCAGGCGGAGAATTTGGACCCAGGCAAGTCTAGCGGTTCATCCGATCACATTGAAACGTGTCCAGGACACTCGATGCATGTGTTGTGCCGGATTATGTCGTGGACCAGATGGACACCAATACTGGAAATCGCGATCAAACAATTGGAATATTGTTTTTGGAATAGCCCCGATCAAAGGTAAGGACTTCTGATCTCAATTCCACCTTGAACCTGCAATGATTTCATATCGATCCGGCTGATCAGCGTGTGTGGTGTTCAAAACGAATGCCGTTACTGGCAATCAAAGCATCAGAAACGACCCCCCCCCCCTTTCATGCATTCATGATGAAACATAATACCTATTATATACATTTGATTTGGAAATAGTAGCGTGTCCAGGGATGAAACGCCAATGCTTTTAGCAGAATTCACGTAGCGCCCTATAACTCAGCTTTTCAGGAATTAGCCCGGATCACTCTGAAATTATACAATATTCACCACGGGATAACGCGTGAACGTATACATGAAAAAATCTATTCTTTTTTGCATGTTCGACGGAAGATACTGACTGTCAAATGACCATAGTATTGTCTCCATAGCTATAATATAGAATACAGATAGTTATACAAACAAGGTGACGCACCCCTATCTTTAAAGCGTGGTCTAGCTAGGGCTGGGCGATATATCGAGTATACTCGATGTATCGCGGCTTGTTCTACGTGAGATGTAGTAAATTACTATATCGTGAACATCGAGTATATGTTGTCACGTCGCGGCTGATATGAGACTTGCTTTAGTGCAGAGCGTTCCTCTCATTTCATTATAGACAGACCAGCGCGGACCTTAAATGACATGCAATTGATATTTCATTACACAGACCAGCGCGGACCTTCAATGACATGCAATGGTTAACGTTAGTTGCTAAGTTAAACCATAATAGGCTAAGCTAACTAGCGTTAGCTCTTAGCTGCTAGCTCTTAGCTGCTAGCGTTAGCTCAAAGCGGACTCCACGACACTAGTTACATTAGTGAGAAAAGGGGGTGGGTTATATTGACGACGCTTGACAACAGAGGTTTAAAGATGACTTCATATTTATTGGTTATTCGTTTCTTGCATCCAGTTTCAATCTCAGTGTTCAACTTCCTGTGTTTACATTCGAGTGTGACTCTTATTATAATCATCATATTGGCGTGACTGTATGCATCAAAGGGTTAAATCAAGCATTTTTAAGTGCTTTAGAGGAAATGTCAAAATATCGCGATATATATCGTGTATCGTGATATGGCCAAAAAATATCGCGATATCATTTAGAGGCCATATCGCCCAGCCCTAGGTCTAGCTAGAACGGGATAAGGATAATGGCCGGTGCTGAATGCGTTAATAATAAACACTGTTAGGACTGTCTAACTCTTAATAATAAACACAATCAGCGGTTTTCGCAATCAACTAGAAAGCATTATCGGAATTCCCCAATCTCATATTTATACTGAATATCGGCCGATAACGATCGCTGGCCGATCGATCGGGGCATCCCTAATAACTGGGTCCCTCTGCAACACTAGCGTGAGGCTCGATTGATGAAATATGAATTCAAATGGCCAATAAAACGCTATATATCGTTGCCGGCACTCAAAGGACGGCATGAACTAACGACAACACGCGTTGCTGGCACTCAAAGTGTTAACACATTGACCGCCAGCAGCAGGGGGCGCTGATACCCCATTCATCGCCAGGTCTTTATTCAATGGATATAGTTTTAGACTGACATTTACGAGTGCTTAAAATATATCTTATATTATATCTATGGGTCTAATATTGCCGTCGAGTCTCAGTGAGTTGCTTCTAGTCAACATGCCTGAGACAGATTGTTTTTTCATCCGTACATTTCCGTTTTATACCGTTTTGAATAGAGTATGGTTTGGGTGTTTTTCAGTAATTCGAGGAAAAAGACGAGAAAAAGGCATTTGACTAATCCAGTCATCATGTTGTAATTTTTCGGCTGATTATCTAATCATCCTGAAATCAACGCTAGATTATCATTATTATGTCTCCTTGTCCATACATGAAATGACCGTCGTAGCCTGCCCCCCCCCCCCCCCCGCAGCCAACGGTAAACAGCCATATACGGTCCACACTGATATCTGTGATCGGGGTAGAAATAAATGTCAGATCAACGATAAAATTATATATATAATGTTCTTACCTTGTGTCTGATGTAATGCAAAAGAGATAATCCAAATATCTGATTGCAATTCCAAATAATGCTTGTGGAGGTCTGTACCACACTACCGACCGTTTCACAATTAGGGGCGGGCGGAGTTACTGTTCGATGCCATCGTTGTATAGAACTGGCTCGCCTGAGTATTTAAACCCCGCCCGCCCGGCTCAGATCGGCTCCTAAAACACAACAGGCCATTTTCAATGAGATGCAATAGCTACGCCTGGCAGTAGAGGGCGGTGTTGACCGTCTGCCAGCTCAGACAGGCTCTGAAGGGTATACCAGAGGCTGCAGCTATGAATTATGAATAGATATAGCGAATAAACGAAATAACAATCCAAAAAACGAGTTAACTCATTTCTGGCGCTGAATGCATGGCGGGCAATAACGAGTATACTCGTTTCCGGCGCAGATTGTGTTAATAATAAACACTGCACGGACTCTGGTGCAGCATGTTCCTACGGTTGGACCATGTATACCATCATCACTATTACTACGGTCTGATTGAATCCTGCCACTCAGTACTGTTCACTACTGTTATACTGTTATCACCATTATTACTTTGCACTTTGTTCTGTGCTCTATTATTATTATTATTATTATTATTATTATTATTATTATTATTATTATTATTATTATTATTATTAATAATAATTATTATTATTATTATTATACCACTGCCCTGTGCTGAATGTCATGATTTGCCCCCCAATATCGCCCAGCCCTACTCCCAAAGCTGGACGTGACCTCCAAGACGCCCAGGCACTTACAGGGCAGGTAAACGGCTTGGAAGCTGCCCACGTAGTTGGGCCCCAGTTGGTAGATGGCCCCCACGCTGGTGGCGGGCAGGACCTCCTCCAGGAAGTGGCTGGGCCCCAGGCGCCACACAAGACTGGAGAGCTGGCGCTGGGCAGGCGGCGTGCCCACATAGCCATACACCGTGCTCACCACCGGGGGGTTGGCCGAGCCAGAGCCACCAGGCATGCTGTGGACATAGTGGAGCTGGGAGAGGAGGAACGAGGGTGAGGGGAGATATACAGAGGGAAAGGAGAGGTGGGAGGAAATTATATGAAGGGAAGGGAGGAGGTGAGGGGAGGAGATGGAGGGAAGGGATGAGGGGAGGGAAGGAGATGGAGGGAAGGGAGGGGATGAGATGGAGGGAAAGGAGGAGGGGGTGGAAGGAGAGGAGATGGAGGGAAGGGAGGAGGGGATGGGAGGAGATGGAGGGAGAGGTGGGAGGAGGAGATGGAGGGAAGGGAGGAGGAGGTTTATGTAAGGATGTGTCATACTCAGAAATAGCAGTAGCAGAGCTAAACATATGGTTCCTTTTTAATGAGTCCAGTTATTATTACAGAAAAATAGATGAACACACACACACACACACACACACACACACACACACACACACACACACACACACTTCCTGTGAGTAGACCACAGGAGGAAATGAAACTCTTCTTATCAGCATTCAGCAGTGATGAGGTGTGTGTGTATGGGGCTGAGACTGAGGTGTGCCAGACTGTGATTCACTCTTGCTCTTATCTCGGGGGAATCTGAAGTCACTAAAACCACAAGTGACAGCAATATACAGCCAATATCAGTCAGCCAGCCAGCCACTCAGCCAGCCAGCCAGCCACTCAGCCAGCCAGCCACTCAGCCAGCTAGCCAACCAGTCCACCACACACTACAGGGTACAGACATTCTGAATGGACTACAGACAGTTTCAACTTGACAAAATAAACATTCTGAATGGACTACAGACCGTTTCAACTTGACAACATAAACATTCTGAATGGACTACAGACTGTTTCAACTTGTCAACATAAACATTCTGAATGGACTACATTTGATTTCCTGTTATATTAGCAAAACACAGCCACAGGAAATCAACCGCAGTCCAAGCTGTTCCCCGGCACTAAGAACCCTTACCTTGACGGTGCCGACGACCTGCCCATCGATGTACAGCGTGGCCATGCTGTTCTTCAGCATGCCCTTGCTCATCACCAACACCAGGTGGTGCCATTGGCCCTCTGCGATCAGCTCCCCACAGCGGAACCTGGCGCAGCAAGGCAGGATCTCATAGAAGGACGCCTCCTCGCTCGACTCGTCGGCTGATTGGAGAGGAGGGACGAGAGGACCATTAATATACCATAACCAGGGATGTAGCGGAGGCTTTACCCACCTTTTTTTAAGCTGATATAAATCTTTATCATTGCAATTTATAGCATAGATTATAGGAAGTAGTATTCATTCAACCTATATTTAAGTCTTGAAGGATCACAGAGGTTGCACTCATCTGCGATAAGGCTGAGATACAGTATGAGACGTGTGTGTATTCCTGCACATTGGCCACCGGAGTTGACCTATTTGGGATAATGTGGTTTACCTTGCACCTGGCCCAACACACCAGACCCATGGACGGTACGCGAGCTAGCTCTCCACAGGGTCTGAAGGCGGCACGTTGAGAAATAAACAGTAGCTTGCCAGCGGAAATGGAAGTCAATAAAGTCAACGTTACTTACCATGGTGATGGTGGTGTCTCGTCTCTCACGCCGGGGATAATTCCTGGATAATTCATGTACTGGAAAAAGCCGATTTCTCCATTTATCTGTGCTTTACTAAGGCAACGGGCTGTCAGTGTACTCTTAAAGTTTAGAGTAGGCTCCATGCGTGAGCTGTGCCTTGCTGTGGTTAGTACAGAGAGGGGCACAAACTAGTCTTTCTCCACACGTTAATGTGATCACAGCGCCAGGGAATCCTCCCGGCCGGAGAGACAAGACACCAACACATCACCATGGCGAGTCAAATTGACTTTATTGACGGCCATTTTTCGCCGGCAAGCTATTTGTATATTTCTCAATGTGCTTGTGTAAGTCCCATGGGTCAATATTAAATATACAGTACCTGTATACCAGTAATGTGCTTAACAGATGTTGTGAGAATTTGGTGGGGTAAAAAATAAATAAAAAAAGATCTATTAGAGATTATTTTGAGAGTGCAATATGATTTACAATATTAGAAGGGAATGACATGATTTTACAAATTTTGGACAAAGTAATAACGAGCAGGAAAACCTGTGCATGTGTCCGACAAAACGTCCCAGATCGTCTGTGAGTGAGTGAGTGAGTGAGTGAGTGAGTGAGTGAGTGAGTGAGTGAGTGAGTGAGTGAGTGAGTGAGTGAGTGAGTGAGTGAGTGAGTGAGTGAGTGAGTGAGTGAGTGAGTGAGTGAGTGAGTGAGTGAGTGAATGAATGAATGGATGGATGGATGAATGAATGAATGAATGAATGAATGAATGAACGAACGAACGAACGAATGAATGAATGAATGAATGAATGAATGAATGAATGAATGAATGATAGACTTGGATATGACAGCATGATGTTATGTATGGTCCCCCCCTACTGTGCATAAGTTACTAGTTTCCTTGTGTTCCAGGCCTTATGGATATAGATGGATATTGTTGAGTGCTTGATTGAGTGAGTGAGTGAGTGAGTGAGTGAGTGAGTGAGTGAGTGAGTGAGTGAGTGAGTGAGTGCATGGGTGCATGGGTGAGTGAGTGAGTGAGTGAGTGAGTGAGTGAGTGAGTGAGTGTGTGAGTGAGTGAGTGAGTGAGTGAGAGTGTGTGTGTGTGTGTGGGTTGAGTGAGTGAGTGAGTGAGTGAGTGAGTGAGTGAATGGGTGTGTGGGTTGAGTGAGTGAGTGAGTGAGTGAGTGAGTGAGTGAGTGAGTGAGTGAGTGAGTGAGTGAGTGTGTGTGTGTGTGGGTGAGTGAGTGAGTGAGTGAGTGAGTGAGTGAGTGAGTGTGAGTGAGTGTGAGTGTGTGTTGAGTGAGTGAGTGAGTGAGTGAGTGAGTGAGTGAATGGGTGTGTGGGTTGAGTGAGTGAGTGAGTGAGTGAGTGAGTGAGTGAGTGAGTGAGTGAGTGAGTGAGTGTGAGTGTGTGGGTGGGTTGAGTGAGTCACGCCATGGGAAAAAGATGATTTTGTGATGGTTGCGGTGCTCAGTTCTGTACCAAACAAAAGGTTTTCTTAAATCTGTAGAACACGGTCTGGATGGCGAGCAGTTGGCCACAGAACAGCATGTATTGACTGGATGTTTTTAACTCAATTATTCATCTGGAGGAGACTCCACTGTTCAATTATGCAGCACTGCTAATCCTGGACGTGGAGGAAAGAAAGAGGGAGACAATCTTGCAGCAATCATTAACATAACTCTCCTACTGAGAACACCTCTCTGTTAAGAGACTCTGATGGATGCAGGACTATGGTGGGGAATGTATTATGTGAATGCTGTACATATATATATTATTAAATCTGTTGGGCGTGGCTTATACTGTATGTCTTGGTATGTGTGAGGAATGTGCGTCTGCATGAGTGAAGTGTTTAAGTGTGGGCAGAAGAAGGGTGAACACATGTAAGATGATGATGTGCACTTACGCCTGGAGGAGTGTGCGTGTGTGTTTCCTCAAAGGAGATACAGTGACAGCTGGCTCATCCCAGAGTCAGAACTCCAGGGTTCCTTACTACAGGGATGAGTGGGTACCCGTTATAGTTCTAAGGTCTATGGTTCTAAGGTCTATGGTATGGATGCTGGTACCCGTTATAGTTCTAAGGTCTATGGTTCTAAGGTCTATGGTATGGATGCTGGTACCCGTTATAGTTCTAAGGTCTATGGTTCTAAGGTCTATGGTATGGATGCTGGTACCCGTTATAGTTCTAAGGTCTATGGTTCTAAGGTCTATGGTGTGGATGCTGGTACCTTGTTATAGGTCTAGGGTCTACTATGGTATGGATGCTGGTCTGATGTGTAGGTTGGAGTTGAGTGGCGATAGGTTAATGGTTGATATTGCTGGCTACACCTCAGACTCTGCCAAGCAAAGTCTGGAGAAATTCACAGTATAATACGTTACTAAACTTCAACCCACACATCAGTCCAAGAGAAAAATGTAAAAAAAAGTGTAATATCAAGCCGGGCTCCTTTGCCTAGAGGTCGCCGTTTGACGGAATTACAGATTCTACCGTGTACCATTTGGATCATTGGTATACTGTCATACCGAGCCCCAAGATGGCGATTTAACTCGATATTGCTGAAAAACAAGGAATTCATTACACAATTCAAAGACGCTCTTGCTGTATTCCTGCTGGAGAATGCGCAATCGGTACAGGACCCCAGAATATTATGGATGTCGGTAAAGGGATTTATCAAGGATTTTACCGGGGTCTTTTCTTCCAAAATACGCAAGAATCGTTGTTCAAAACTGGCAGAGCTGGAAACGCTTTACTCTACGTTATTTTCCTCTTTACAATACAACTACTCGGTTCGATTGGAATCTCAAATTACTGTGTTAAAAAAAAGAGATTAATGCCATTTTAAAACAACAATCTGAAGTTCAAATATGTAGCACAAGACAACAGTATTACTTTAATGGTTCTAAACCAAGTCACCTACTAGCTATGCAGATACGAGCCAATGCAAAATTTGCAGATATCCCTACTATTAAGGCACAGCAAGGACTTGTTACAGACCCTAAAAAAATCAACGAGACATTCAAAAAATGTTACTCCAACTTGTACAAATCAGAAATGGCCTTCGATCAAAACAAAATGGACATATATCTTAATTAATCAAATTAACCTTCCCAAACTATCAGAGGATGACGCTAAACAGTTAGAAACACCCATCACACTAGATTAACTTAGGGAGGCCATATCTGAAATGCAAAGTGGTAAGGCTCCTGGAAGGGACGGTATCCCACCAGAAATGTACCTCTCATGCTGGGATGTAATAGGACCCCTATTACTTAATATGATTTTATACTCAATTAAGGAGGGGAATTTCCATAAGATCGACAATATTGCACTCATAACAGTCCTCCTTAAAAAAAACAAAGACCCCACCGATTGCGGTAGTTATAGACCATTGAGCCTCCTCGGAACCGATATCAAGCTGTATTCCAAGGTATTAGCCATCAGACTTCAAAAGCATATGACGTCTTTAGTTCATCCTGATCAGACTGGCTTCATAAGAGGCAGCTTGATCACGGATAATATAAGACGGTTATTACACGTGTTAGATGCCAGCAAGGATGACACCCCACCTATAGCGATGTTGTCCCTGGATGCGATGAAAGCCTTTGATAGGTTGGAATGGTCTTATTTATGGGCAGTACTAGAAAGGATGGGATTAGGAAAAGGATTCATTGATATGATTAAAGTATTATACAAAGACCCATCGGCCATGATTACAACAGGTATAATCACCTCCGAAATCTTTCCGGTATTGCGCTCTTCCAGACAGGGTTGCCCTCTTAGTCCCGGACTATTCGCTTTATCATTAGAGCCTTTAGCACAATATATAAGACAATCCCAATCCATAGAACCAATCGAAATTAAGGGCACACAACATCATATTAGTTTATATGCGGACGACGTAATATTGTTCATGCAAAACCCTAACACTTCAATGCCTCATCTTCTCAAGTTGATTGATGACTTTGGTAATTTATCGGGATTTAGGATAAATTGGCCAAAGTCGGCCTTCCTTCCACTTAATGCCCCTGCAAAGAATATACTCCTTCC
>NC_140165.1:161670764-161715764 GCF_963971535.1 Notolepis coatsorum | reverse complement strand
TTTTGACGATCGGCGAAAATAAAGCATTATCACCGATCACGCACGCAGCATATTTATACTGATTATCGGCCGATAACGATCGGTGGCTACTGTAAACAACAGCTACAGTATACTTCTGTAAACAACAGCTACAAGATACTTCTGTACACAACAGCTACAGTATACTTCTGTAAACAACAGCTACAATATACTTCTGTACACAACAGCCACATTTTCCACTTCAAGAGAAGAATCAAAATAAAATAAGTAGTAATGTCTTCCTGGTTTACCTGCTCCCATGCCGCTGAGCACGGCTCCATCGCTGAGCCCCGAGACGTTGGTGTTGTTGGAGGGAGCGTTGTGGGGCGCCAGGCTGGGCAGGAACAGACACCTGCACACAGAAATATACCTGGTTAGTCATCCATACAGAGACTCAGGAACAGAAACCTACACACAACTCCCAGTATGTCATCCATCCACTTGATGGGCGGCTGCGTTCAGTCATCCATATACACACACCGGATCCCAGTATGTCATCCATCTATACACGACTCCCAGTCTGTCATCCATCTATACACGACTCCCAGTCTGTCATCCATCTATACACGACTCCCAGTATGTCATCCATCTATACACGACTCCCAGTATGTCATCCATCTATACACGACTCCCATTATGTCATCCATCTATACACGACTCCCATTATGTCATCCATCTATACACGACTCCCAGTATGTCATCCATCTATACACGACCCCCAGTCTGTCATCCATCTATACACGACTCCCATTATGTCATCCATCTATACACGACTCCCAATATGTCATCCATCTATACACGACTCCTATTATGTCATCCATCTATACACGACTCCCAGTATGTCATCCATCTATACACGACCCCCAGTCTGTCATCCATCTATACACGACTCCCAGTCTGTCATCCATCTATACACGACTCCCATTATGTCATCCATCTATACACGACTCCCATTATGTCATCCATCTATACACGACTCCCAATATGTCATCCATCTATACACGACTCCCATTATGGCATCCATCTATACACGACTCCCATTATGTCATCCATCTATACACGACTCCCAATATGTCATCCATCTATACACGACTCCCATTATGGCATCCATCTATACACGACTCCCATTATGTCATCCATCTATACACGACTCCCAGTCTGTCATCCATCTATACACGACCCCCAGTCTGTCATCCATCTATACACGACTCCCATTATGTCATCCATCTATACACGACTCCCAGTCTGTCATCCATCTATACACGACTCCCATTATGTCATCCATCTATACACGACTCCCATTATGTCATCCATCTATACACGACTCCCAGTATGTCATCCATCTATACACGACTCCCATTATGTCATCCATCTATACACGACTCCCATTATGTCATCCATCTATACACGACTCCCAGTCTGTCATCCATCTATACACGACTCCCATTATGTCATCCATCTATACACGACTCCCATTATGTCATCCATCTATACACGACTCCCATTATGTCATCCATCTATACACGACTCCCATTATGTCATCCATCTATACACGACTCCCATTATGTCATCCATCTATACACGACTCCCATTATGGCATCCATCTATACACGACTCCCAGTCTGTCATCCATCTATACACGACTCCCATTATGTCATCCATCTATACACGACTCCCAGTCTGTCATCCATCTATACACGACTCCCATTATGTCATCCATCTATACACGACTCCCAGTCTGTCATCCATCTATACACGACCCCCAGTATGTCATCCATCTATACACGACTCCCAGTCTGTCATCCATCTATACACGACCCCCAGTCTGTCATCCATCTATACACGACTCCCAGTATGTCATCCATCTATACACGACTCCCAGTCTGTCATCCATCTATACACGACTCCCAGTCTGTCATCCATCTATACAAGACCCCCATTATGTCATCCATCTATACACGACTCCCATTATGTCATCCATCTATACAAGACCCCCATTATGTCATCCATCTATACACGACTCCCATTATGTCATCCATCTATACACGACTCCCAGTCTGTCATCCATCTATACACGACTCCCAGTCTGTCATCCATCTATACACACACGATTCCCAATCATCACACACACACACACACACACACACACACACACACACACACACACACACACACACACACACACACACACACACACACACACACACACACACACACACACACACACACACACACACACACACACACACACACACACACACACACACACACCTCTCTCTCAGTCCACACAATTACAGGATTCAGAGGGAGGGGTTTTTTCTGCTGACTCACTGGTTCTGGACTACAGTGTTCTGTTCTGCTCTCTGTGACCTCTCTGAACTGGTGCTCAGAGAGATCACTGGGGCTTTGCTGCTGTCCGCCGGGACCAGACATCTTTAAGGTGTCAAGAACAGCCATGGAAGTCGGCCTTGTACGGCTGCTGTGACAGTAGAACAGCCTGACTTTTATGCAGCAGATCTAAGCAAGTATCAAGATACAGTGGCAGGAGGAGAGGCCGGCACTGTGTTCTTGTCAAGTAAAAAATCAACCTTCTCTCTGCTTCTGAAGCGTTCAAAACTAATACAATACAGGCCTTTTCATTTCAAACCTGTAACTAAACTGGGGTTTCCCTCATTTACAGCCACACCGGGTGTAGATACAGAAATAAGCATAAAAAATCAGCAAAAAGCAAGGATAACAAATCAATTATGATTAATGAAGGGTGGAGATCAAGGTTTTAAACTCTGAAACAGAGGGGAGAATCTCAAGCTTTAAGGACTGTTGGAGTTCATTCCATGAGCTAGAGGGTCATCATAGCGAAATGGAGATTTACCCTGTTCTGAGAAAACTCTGGGGACATTAACACTTTCAGTGCCACGAGGTGGCGCCATAGTTAGCGCTTGAATGCCACCATCGGCGCCAATGTTATCGTTAATATCGCCTAATCTATGTTTTAAATTATGTGTCTAATCTGCCCGTCGCTTATCAAAGAATCCTTTTCCAGTCAGTGCTGTCGAGGCAGATTGGTTTTTTATCGCTTCATTTCCGTTTGAGAGCATTTTGAAAAGCACCCGTTTTGAGGTAAAAAACAGTCCATTCTGTGATAATCGTCTTTTACTGGAATATTCCAGAACGTTGATATTTGTCGGCCTATTTATGAATCGTTTTCAAATAAAGGCTAGATGATCAATATTATACGTACACACACGCACATTCGAGCCGCGCACGGATAATCGCAGTGTTCATTTCCTCTTGGATTTTTACAGTGAAACCGATAGAGGACATTTCACAAAACAGCTTATATCTTCATCAAAATTAGTCTGATTATCCTAACACTGATAACATAGATTCCTTACCTGACATCAGATGGTATCCAACTGGTATATTCCAATTCCTGATCACCATTCGAAAAAATCGATAAGTGTATAGATCCAACGTGTGTACAGTAGAACACATGATTCCGCGGGGCTCAGAGGCTCCAGAATGAACTCTGATAACTCCGGCTGCATCAGTGGAATGGAAAATGTGGAGTACAGGATTTTTTCCCCATCCATTTTCATTGAGTCCATTCCAAAATCCCTTATGTCATCTGGGAGACGATAGGGGGCGCTTTTTTCCACATCTGATCGCCGGCGACACTCGGGTAGACTAGGGTAGGCTCGCGTGATGCAATATGATTTCAGATCGAAAAAAAAAAAAAAAAAAAGAGATAATAATTCCGAGAAAACTCGTGAGTGGCATGGAAAGTGTTAAGGACCAGCCAGTCACTAAAACGGGTTCCATAGGTTCCAAAATGCCATTCCAGTTAATTATGTAGTATAAGGAGGTAGCTTACCAGTAAGAGCCTTAAAAATGAACAAATACTAGGGTTTGTTGCGCCTCTCCGTCAATGAGGACCAAACAAACTTCTCATAAAGGACACGATGATGAGTGTCGTATCTATCACCAGTGATGAATCTGAGGACAGTGTCCAAGGATTCCTTTCACGGAATGTTTAGAATACCCATTCCTCCTCCATGTTGGAAGAAACAATGCTTTCTACGTGCAAAACAACGGTTGCTAACTTGCTATACAGGTTGATATTTGAGAAATGTCTCAATAAAATATCTTCTTACTGGATCCTATAAACAAGTCTCAGTGGAACAGTAATATCCTGTTTCTCCAATGTTGTACCTACTCTGCCGCTGTACAGATTTTTTTTTGTTTTCTTTGCTGTAAAGGAATTTACTTTTGAAAGTGGTTAACAATGGTTACAGGCAGCCATGTTGGAAGAAAGGGAATGGTGGTAAAGCTAGTGCTTCGATAGCTGCCATGGTAATCAATGCCAAAGTCAAGATTTTAATGTTTTTTTTGTTTTGTTTACCACTCAAAATGTGCCTATATCAGCGTGAGAAGTAGCTTATATAAATAATAATAAACATTCATTTAGACATTATGAGAACTTTCAGAAAACCTGCATTTACGGGTCTCATTTACCCGCTGCATTGAAGGTTTGTGTGTGGGGAAGAATGAATGGTAAATGGACTGCATTTATATCGAGATTTTATCCAAAGCGATTTACAACTTATGCCTCACATTCACCCATTCATCCACACAAAATGCCAAGCTGCTCACTGGGAGCAGTTAGGCAGGGTTTTCCCTAAACAATGCTATAGGGGCGCAGCGCCACTATGACAAAGCACCAGCGCCACATTGTGCTTTTCTGCAGTGAAAAAACAATGCATCATTGTCTAATACATGATTGCCCAATCCTCTGTTCCACCTTGTGTGGACTGAGAGAGGTGTGTGTGTGTGTGTGTGTGTGTGTGTGTGTGTGTGTGTGTGTGTGTGTGTGTGTGTGTGTGTGTGCGCGCGCATGCGTGCGTGCATGTGTGTGTGTGTTTTCGTGTTCAACGTTAAACTATTGTGCAACCTTATAGACTGTACTTGATGTTTTTAAGTTGCAGGAACTTACAGCAAATTACTTTCTTTATTGCAATTTTGTTTGCCAGGTTTGCCACTGTATGGCAACATGGTACAGCACCAACACTCACACACATACAATACACACGGGCCATTATGTTACAACTACACACACAGTGGTTGGACCTCTGGTAATAACACACACACCTTGACACCTCAACACCCTACTGGCGCCTTAAAAGACAGCTGGCGGGCTGTGTTTATGTGCGAGAGAGAGCAAGAGAGAGAGCGAGACAATACACACAGTAATGAAACAGAAAGAATATAGAGACCAGTGTTTCCCCTAGGAAACCCTAACCCTAACCCGGGGCGCGCGTGTCACGGATACGTAGTGTCAACAGTGTCGTCATAGACGCGCGCAGCGCAGTAAGGCAGTTGTTAGTATCGGTGCATTTCTCTACACTGAGCTGAAATGAAACGATTGTTAGGTAAATAAATATTAACAATATTTATTTACAACACATAAATTAACTTATTTACAATTATACATACAGTAGTGACAACACACATATGAACTATTTACAATACAGGGAGGGACATACAACACTCATAACTATTTACAACCAGTGTCAGAGCGAGCGCACTCAAGTTGTTCGGAAATTCTGAGGGCTCAGAGTGAACACTGGACGCTCTGACCAAAGAGTCAGTTTATCAGAGTGGAGCAGATTTTCAGAGTGAATTTATTAACTCACCTTAACTAGGGCCCTATGAAATCCGTTATATCTTTTCCTGTTTTCGGATTTCTCTGATTTTATATTTTTTCCTTTGGATTTAACCAAAAGAAACAATACAAAATTATGTTTTTAACTAACTTTAATAACAGTACATAGACAAATAGTGCCAGTGTAGTTCAATGTTCAGTGCCAGTTCAGTTTCTTTTTTTCAATTCAGTTCAGTTCAATGCAGTTCAACTGCCAGTGAGTGCAGTGCAATAACTAAATAATAATTAAATAGTTAAATAATACAAAATAATAATTTGTTTAAAAGAAATTAGAAAAAAACTGTCAAATGTAATTTATTTCAAAGAGATCTCCTTTAACTCATTCAGCGCTAGGGGTCGTTGTTTACCTTCTGGGTAGAAGGCCAGCACTCTGTTCAATGGGGAGAAAGTCAAACTTGCGAGTGCTTAAAATATATGAAATATTATAGCTATGGATCTAATAACACTGTCGATTGTCAGTGAGTTGCTTCTGGTCAACATGCAAATTTATATAGTTTTTTCATCCGTACATTTCCGTTTTATACCGTTTTGAATATGAGTATAGTTTGGGTGATTCTTAGTAATACCAGGAAAAGACGTGAAAATAGCCCTTTAGTGAAATCCAGTTATCACGTTGTAATTTTCCGCCTGATTATCGAATCTTGCTGAAATCAACACTAGATTATCGTTATTATCTTTCCTCATGCAAGAATGAAATGGGGCTTGGACCGGCGTGTGTGACTGGCACCTGATTGGCACCTAATTGACAGCTCATGGGTCCTGCAACTTTGTTGAGTTTGTGTGTGCTCCAAGCATAAACATGCCACATTTGTCCGTGCAATAGGGCAACTGGAAGCTGGTGTTCCGGTACGCAAAGTGGCAGCATTATTTGGTGTCAGCCCAGGTACCATTTCCAAACTTAGAACCAAGTTCCGTGAGACTGGTGAAGTCAAACTGGTGATGTCTGCGGAAGCTGGATGGCAGGATCAAAGTATGGAGACGGTGTGGAGAACGCTATGCAGATTGCTGCACGGATCGCGTGACACCTTTCAATGGGGGCAGTGTCATGGTGTGGGGCGGTATCTCTCTCACAGGCAAAACAGAACTTGTCATCATTGAAGGCAATCTCAATGCAGTGAGATATCGGAATGCGATTCTGTTGGGTAGGGGGGGGGGGGGGGGGGGGACACACTGTACATTGGAATACTGACAAAGCCATACTTTGTACATTGGTATTATTAAAGGGGAGGAATAATGGACCGAAATAACGTTTCCGAACTTTTTTTGAGGAGTTTATTATCCGCTTGTACGTATATAGAGCGAGAAAGAGAAAGAGAAAGATTTTTTTTTTTTTACATTTCTATAACCTTTATTTACCCAGACAAGCTTGTAAGAACAAATTCTGATTTTATTTATTGTCAAAAGTATGCATAATGTTGTGTTAATTCCACAACAAGAGATATGTAATGTTAATTACCTGAAATTATTCCGTTTTTTGGGGGGGGAAACCCTGCATATATCGGTATCGGTTGATATCGGTTGATATCAGTATCGGAAATTAAGAGTTGGACAATATCGGTATAGGTAAAAAAGCCAATATCGAGCATCCCTAAATATATATACTGTATATATATATTAGAAATCCACTATCGGTCAGGATCTACTGAAAACCCCTGAAACCGTTTAAGACCGCTTAACTTCTTGATTTTTTGGGTACCACTCTAGTAACACGTGTTTGGGGAAAGCCCTGCGTTTAGCATCATGGTAACTTTCAGGAACTGGATTAATAATTTACTCCCCAAAATGACATGAATAAAAGACATGACTTCACTGATGTTATGAGTTGCTATTGCCTGCTCTGCTGAGAGAGAGGTCTGGAGAAATTCACAGTATAGTATACAGTAGTAAGTTACTAAACTCCAACTTCAGACCAAAACTAAAATAAATGTAAACAAAGAGCGATTACCTAGAGGTCTGTTTGATGGCATTACTGATTCTACCTTTAAAGAAGGTTCCCTGTTTTCACATGATATTCAGATGGTTCTTTAGAGCGGCCTAGGAACCAGGTGAAACTGTAACACACGATTTAGTCCTCCGTTAGTCGTCATACAAACGTCAGCAGAATGTATCCACTGCTTTAAAATTAATGGGGGCCATAGGTGGTTACAAAATCACATGAATATCACATGAATATCACGTGAAATTACGCATGAGAGGTCACAGAGGCATGCAGAGGACCAGAGCGAGGTAGAGAGCAGGCACCAATGCCTGGCTTTGATATGTGGTTATATATAGTCTATGGCTGCAACTAATGATTATTTTGTTATCGGGTAATCTGACTATTATTTTATTGATTAGTCGATTAATCCAAAATATTAATTTACCAGAAAAAAACTATTAATTGATTAAATATGCAATTGAACATTTCAAAATGATTGATGTGTTTTTCAAGTGCGATACTACCATCCTTTGGTCACATGGGTAGTTGCCTCTCTGACACCACCTACTGAATACCCAGAGTAGGAGATGAGACATTTATTTATTTATTTATTTATTTATTTATTTATTTATTTATTTATTTATTTATTTATTTATTTATTTATTTATTTATTTATTTATTTATTTATGTAAATGCTGTGTAGTGTGGATGCCTACTGTACATGAGTAGGGTGAGTAACCTACATGGCATTACTGCTTTTTATCTATTGACTCATTATAGCTATTTTATTATCTTGAAATAATATAACACCCACCAATTACTATGACATTGTTTATCATTACATACAATGCATCTATTCCTGTAGCTAAATACTGAAAAACAGGGAACAAAATGTACTTTTTGGCTTTAGATAAAAAAATAAGATTTCTTTGTATATCTCCATGTGTTATTAATATGTATTATCTCTCCACAGTATGGTAGTGCTTGTGCAGCACAGGATACATGATTATAAAAAAAGATGATATATATACATGTGTAAATCAAATCTTCCTTTTGAATAAAATAGGCTCAGGAATCAGGATTGTTAAAGCTAATTAGCCTAATCCATGTCAAATAGTAGCCTATAGTAAACACACACACACACACACACACACACACGCAAGCACACGCACACACACACAGATAATAGCTTATAGCAGACTTCATGATAATAGAATATTTCATATAGAATATTATTATATATCAACTATCCAGTTAGTTTTTATAGTGTAACGTTTGGCTTCTTCAAATCATTGAATGTACGTACACAGGGCTGAACAGTGCGAGATATATGTTGCACGTGCTACAGCAACATCGGTCTGTGCGATGAATGGATTTAGTTCAGTAGCACCCGTGCGATAGGCATTCGGTTCATATCGATACTCTTATTTTCAAAATCCTGTCGCAAGTCTCATTGCTGCCCAAGCGCAGCTCCAGCCATAATGTCTATGGCTCTCGGCTCCACAGCACAGCAGTAGCGTCTGGAACGCGGACATTGAAACAGAGCAAGGCTAGTGTGCCTATTTCGCCACATGCTTTGCAATCCTTGCCATTCCTTTATGACCACGTCGTGTTAAAGACCGAAAGACCGTTAGCGTAAGCTAACAACAAGCTAACCCTCTTCAGAGCCATAGAGAGAACAGCAGACGGGCAGAGTGAGAAGGGGGGGGGGGCAGGCATTCTCCCTTCTGTGTGTGTGTGTGTGTGTGTGTGTGTGTGTGTGTGTGTGTGTGTGTGTGTGTGTGTGTGTGTGTGTGTGTGTGTGTGTGTGTGTGTGTGTGTGTGTGTGTGTGTGTGTGTGTGTGTGTGTGTGTGTGTGTGTGTGTGTGTGTGTGTGCGTTTGAAAAGATCAGATGAAGTCAGACAAGTATATTATATTGATAGTAAATGTACACATAACAGATAATGTTGATATTTAAACATAAAAAATACAATACATAATAAATGTATTCATGATCATCATGCAACATAAAACAATTGCAGGAACGGTTTGGGAGAGGAAGGGGTTTTAGGTTGCGTGTTGTGAGTTCCAAATAAAAGTTTAAAGCTCAATATATCAAAACGTGGCACTTTACAGTGAACAGGTATTGTATTAAAAACAATAGATTTGTTTTCCTTTAAAAGTCTGGAAGAGGTCAAATAATTTTGTTCAAATTATATTTCCGTTACCTTTTTTGAGTTGATCTAAATGTTACCGATTGTGTTAAATGGGCTTATGATATCGTCTCATATCGATTTCAGGCACCTGCATCGTATCGTGGCAGATATCGGCAAATATCGTATCGTTGTCCAAATAATCTATATCGTATCGTGATGAAACTGGTGATTCCCACCCCTAGTAGAGTCCATACATCCCATAATTCCTTACACGTAACGTGTCTGGCTGTGTGACGTAAACTTGTCAGCATGAAAATGACAGCCAAACATGGCACTGCAACTAAATAACACAAATACAATAGGCACATTTGTGACTGTTACAAATATAACACATTTTATACTTGTGCTACAAGATTTTGGCCTGTGCTACAAAACTATCAACCTCTGTAGCACCAGTGCTATGTGCAAAAAGAGTTAACGTACAGCCCTGGTACAGAGAGAGCTGTTGCAGCTGGAGGGGACGTCAAAAACTAAACTGCCATTTCCACTGCAAAGACGGCACGTAAGTAACGATGCGACGGTCATGAATATGCAAATCAACTAAATGTCATGGTCGACATCACCAACGTCGTCGACTCATCGCTGCAGCTCTAATATAGTCTACTAACAATTGTTTCTATCATGCTGTAAACTATTGGTGCAAGGTTTTGATTACATGTATCCAATTATTGCTGGCTGACTTTGTAATGGATCTATTTATGTCGTGAAATCATTTATCTTGTACCGGTACCGGACCGATCGGGCTTAAATGAATTAACTGAGAATATTGTTGATATTTAGTCATTCCACAGTGCTTTCAGGTATGTTGGCCAGTGGCCATCTGAACTCACTGACCTGCTGTGGCAGAGGGAACGACAGCGTTACTGGAGAGGCATGGGTAGGGGATGTATGAGCGGTTATTACTTCATGAATAGAGGATAATAAAGGGTAACTTCATTATAATCCGTCTTAAAACGGTCACTATTATGTTAAACTGTCGCCTCTAAAGGTGACACAATGTCCTACAAATTCTGACCTCCCACCCCCATAACTCCCCTTCTCCCAAACCCATGTATTTATGAATACTAATGAATGAATAATAACATATTTCAACATTTAAGTGTTGCTTATACAGAGCTGCATGCTAATGGAACACACACACATGCACACGCGCACGCACGTGTTACGAAGGTCACATCTCACATGTGATCATTGCCATTAGCTGCGATGCCCATGGTGGCACCACCAGAACCAGGAGCAGCATGGAGACAGTAGTGTTTTTTTTTCTTTTTTTCTTTTCTTTTTAAACATAACATCAAATTAGACACACAAGCATTAACAGTAAACATCCAATGAAATCACCATTTGAATCATTATAAATGTAGTTTACGAGATATATACCTAATACTTGCTATCTAATACAATACATACATATGCTCTTGCTCGCTCACCCCCCCCCCCCCGGACCCCCTCTTGGATAATCCATCAATTTTCATTCGTTTCTAACCAGGCACTACAATTCATATGCTAGCTTTTATTCTCTCCACCACTTCTAACCAGATTGCAATGTTGGTTTCACTGACACCTAAAATTCTTGCTGTAGATATTTCTAGATAAATCACATCGAGATAGGTAAGAACCCAGACCTTCCGGCACATTTTATCCGGTTGAATCCATCGTGATGCTATCAGCTTTTTAGCAGCTGTGAGACTGGATAAAACTAGTCTCTTTAGCTGTATAGGGGCTGCAAACTGAAAAACATCATTCAACAGCAATACAGAGGATGTACAGGTATGTTCAGAAATAAGAATTCTGATAATTGCTGGGACACTTCTTCCAAGAATATCTTAACCGGTGGGCAATCCCAATACATGTGCATAAATGTACCCTCATCCCCATTTGTACATAAGGAACATAGGGAATCTTGTTTAAGTCCCATTCTGTTCAATCTTATAGGAGTCAGGTATGTCCTATGAATATAATTAAGATTAATTTGTTGATGGTCCGGGTTACGTGACGCAATTCGAACGTTTGCCCAGACTTCTTGCCAATCAAAATCTATTTCCAAGTCTGGTATATCCCTCCTCCAGACTGAGTCTAGGGGGAGGATTCCATACGAAGACGTTAGTAAGTGATGATAAAAATCAGATACGAAGCCTCTCGATGTCTCTCTTTCATAGAAGAATTTGTGATATCTGTGGTGCTCAATTGGTATCCTTAATGGGACTCCATGAGCCATCAAACAATCCAATAACTGTGCGTAAAAATAATATGTGGAACTGGTGAGGTTACATTTTTTATGTATATCTTGATAGCTACAAAAACCCTGTTTGTTGAAAACATCTCCCAATGTGTGTATGCCCTGCTTTTCCCATTTGGGGTATCTTATAGGTCGTTTTCCAATAAGGAGTGCATTGTTATTGAATAGGGGAGTATGGCTATGCCATTTATGTTGGTTAGAATCTTTTTTTTGATTTTCACGCCATATCCGGATCACATGTGTAATAAGGGGGCCAAATTTCTATTTGCATTGCTTAATTGATAATATGGTGTATACTATGTCCTGCAGTCTATGTGGTGCTACTATATTTTCTTCTAAGTTTCTCCAGGATACAGATGCTTAGGAGTCAAACCAGGTTGTCAGTGGTCTTAAAGAGTACGCTTTAAAATAGTGGTAAAAGTCTGGAAATGCCAAACCTCCGTCGGCTTTGTTTCTCTGTGCGGTGGATCTTTTTAGTTCAAGTTTCAAGTTTCTTTAATAGTTGTCATACAGAAGTACAGAATACTTTCATACAAAATGCTTCTTACTGTTACGCTCCAGAGACTGTGCTAGACAAGATAGTATCAAATAACATAGTATAGCATGTAATTTAGAAGAAGAAAATGAGGTCACAGTGTTCGGTATAGACATATGTACAATGTTCTGAGTTACCATATAATATACAATACTATGCAGTGTACTAATGTACAGTACTATATAGTGCAAAGCAGAAATGGGATGAGGTACAATTTAGGTACAATTTACAGTAAGGTGTACGAGTTGTAGTGCAATCCTTCATCAATAAATATAAAGTGTGGGGAGTGGGTGCTACAGTGTGTTTGTTTAAAGTGGGTGTGTGCTATAAAGTGTGTGGAGTGGGTGCTACAGTGTGTTTGTTTAAAGTGAGTGTGTGCGTGTGGATGTGTGTGCTATGTGCGTTTGGTGGTTGTTGTTGTTGTGTAGTGTTCATTGTTCGTTTAGCAGCCTGATGGCCTGGGGATAGAAGCTTCTTCTGAGTCTTTCTGTGCTCGCCTTGAGACTCCGGTATCGCTTGCCTGACCGCAGCAGTTCAAAGAGGCAGTTGTTCGGGTGACTGGAGTCTTTAACGATTCTCTTAGCCTTGCCCTTGCAACGCTTGTTGTAAATGTTCTGGAGGGTGGGGAGCCCCCCTCCAATTGTGCGTTCGGCTGAACGTGTCACTCTTTGTAGTCTGCTTCGGTCTTGTGCAGTGCTATTCCCAAACCAGGAGGTGATGTTGCCGGTCAAGATGCTCTCTATTGTACATGAGTAGAAGTTCTTAAGGATCTTCTGACTGACTTGGAACTTCCTTAGGCGCCTGAGGAAGTAGAGGCGTTGTCGTGCCTTCTTCACAACACTGTCAATGTGTGTGGTCCATGTCAAGTCCTCGGATATGTAGGCTCCGAGGTACTTAAAGCTGTTGACTCTCTCAACCGGTGCCCTGTCGATGCTGAGGGGGCTGTAGTCCTTGACCCCCGACCTCCTGAAGTCCACAATCATCTCCTTTGTTTTGCTGACGTTCAGGGAGAGGCTGTTTTCCTGGCACCATCCCGCCAGGACCTTGACCTCTACCTTTATTCGTGGAGGTTTGTTATTCCAAATAAATGTATATGCGGTGGAGTGTAATTTTTTCCAGTAACCATCAGGAGGGGGTAACGGTAACATTGAGCTAATGAAGTTGATTCTAGGTAAAACATCCATCTTAACTATTGATACTCGTGCCTGTACTGAGTTTTTAAGTTTGGACCACCTGTCAAAAGTCGTATTTGATCTTATCTTGGAATTTTGTGTAATTGTACTTCACCGTTTGGCTTATAGTAGGGAATACCTCAACTCCTAAACATCTGAAGTGTTTAACCAGAGACAGTAGTGTTGTAGTACTCAAGTCCGAGTCCTGGACTGATTTTCAGGACTCGTGACTCGACTTGGACTTGAGCACTGATTACTTGGGACTCGGACTCGAGCATTGACTGCATTCGGACTCGAAGGTGCAGACGAGGACCCGGACTTGTTAATTGATAAATACAGTTATTTATTTGTATTTATTTTTGTAATAGGCCCTAATCATTTGGCATATATTTGGCTAGTGCATTTGTTTGGCTATTGTGTCAGAAATTAAATAAACTCCCTTTACAATGGTGACCGCTGTGTAATTTATGTTTAATGTAGACTTTTTTTTATTTGTATGTCAGCTCTTTGACTGCCAGAGTGGAGTGGACTCAACCTTGATGACTTGGACTCGAACCTGGACTAGGGTAATGGGAACTCGACTCGGACTCTGGCTCTTCTTTGGTGACTCGGACTGGAGATTTAGTGACTCGACTACAACACTGTCATCAGCAGCAGCACTAAGGGCATCACGCATCATAACTAGGGCTGGGTATGTTCCATACCGATGCCAATACCGATACCTGGGATTTGCTAAGTAACGCGTTATTGTAATCTGATTACTTTCCCCCGAAAATAGTAATCTAACGCGTTAATCTTTACAAGCCAGTAATCTGATTGCAGTTACTTGTCCAAGTGGCTGTGCGTTACTATTTTGTTACTATCTCATCATAATGCAGGCGGAATGCAGTATTTTCTTTCATTTTCGACAGTCAAATATACGTTTGGAGAGCTTTTCCTAGTATTGGGCAGTGACGTCACAGCACGCGACCTCGCGTGTTGATCCATGCTGGTGGATCAGAAATGGGATGAGGTACAATTTAGGTACAATTTACAGTAAGGTGTACGAGTTGTAGTGCAATCCTTCATCAATAAATATAAAGTGTGGGGAGTGGGTGCTACAGTGTGTTTGTTTAAAGTGGGTGTGTGCTATAAAGTGTGTGGAGTGGGTGCTACAGTGTGTTTGTTTAAAGTGAGTGTGTGCGTGTGGATGTGTGTGCTATGTGCGTTTGGTGGTTGTTGTTGTTGTGTAGTGTTCATTGTTCGTTTAGCAGCCTGATGGCCTGGGGATAGAAGCTTCTTCTGAGTCTTTCTGTGCTCGCCTTGAGACTCCGGTATCGCTTGCCTGACCGCAGCAGTTCAAAGAGGCAGTTGTTCGGGTGACTGGAGTCTTTAACGATTCTCTTAGCCTTGCCCTTGCAACGCTTGTTGTAAATGTTCTGGAGGGTGGGGAGCCCCCCTCCAATTGTGCGTTCGGCTGAACGTGTCACTCTTTGTAGTCTGCTTCGGTCTTGTGCAGTGCTATTCCCAAACCAGGAGGTGATGTTGCCGGTCAAGATGCTCTCTATTGTACATGAGTAGAAGTTCTTAAGGATCTTCTGACTGACTTGGAACTTCCTTAGGCGCCTGAGGAAGTAGAGGCGTTGTCGTGCCTTCTTCACAACACTGTCAATGTGTGTGGTCCATGTCAAGTCCTCGGATATGTAGGCTCCGAGGTACTTAAAGCTGTTGACTCTCTCAACCGGTGCCCTGTCGATGCTGAGGGGGCTGTAGTCCTTGACCCCCGACCTCCTGAAGTCCACAATCATCTCCTTTGTTTTGCTGACGTTCAGGGAGAGGCTGTTTTCCTGGCACCATCCCGCCAGGACCTTGACCTCTACCTTTATTCGTGGAGGTTTGTTATTCCAAATAAATGTATATGCGGTGGAGTGTAATTTTTTCCAGTAACCATCAGGAGGGGGTAACGGTAACATTGAGCTAATGAAGTTGATTCTAGGTAAAACATCCATCTTAACTATTGATACTCGTGCCTGTACTGAGTTTTTAAGTTTGGACCACCTGTCAAAAGTCGTATTTGATCTTATCTTGGAATTTTGTGTAATTGTACTTCACCGTTTGGCTTATAGTAGGGAATACCTCAACTCCTAAACATCTGAAGTGTTTAACCAGAGACAGTAGTGTTGTAGTACTCAAGTCCGAGTCCTGGACTGATTTTCAGGACTCGTGACTCGACTTGGACTTGAGCACTGATTACTTGGGACTCGGACTCGAGCATTGACTGCATTCGGACTCGAAGGTGCAGACGAGGACCCGGACTTGTTAATTGATAAATACAGTTATTTATTTGTATTTATTTTTGTAATAGGCCCTAATCATTTGGCATATATTTGGCTAGTGCATTTGTTTGGCTATTGTGTCAGAAATTAAATAAACTCCCTTTACAATGGTGACCGCTGTGTAATTTATGTTTAATGTAGACTTTTTTTTATTTGTATGTCAGCTCTTTGACTGCCAGAGTGGAGTGGACTCAACCTTGATGACTTGGACTCGAACCTGGACTAGGGTAATGGGAACTCGACTCGGACTCTGGCTCTTCTTTGGTGACTCGGACTGGAGATTTAGTGACTCGACTACAACACTGTCATCAGCAGCAGCACTAAGGGCATCACGCATCATAACTAGGGCTGGGTATGTTCCATACCGATGCCAATACCGATACCTGGGATTTGCTAAGTAACGCGTTATTGTAATCTGATTACTTTCCCCCGAAAATAGTAATCTAACGCGTTAATCTTTACAAGCCAGTAATCTGATTGCAGTTACTTGTCCAAGTGGCTGTGCGTTACTATTTTGTTACTATCTCATCATAATGCAGGCGGAATGCAGTATTTTCTTTCATTTTCGACAGTCAAATATACGTTTGGAGAGCTTTTCCTAGTATTGGGCAGTGACGTCACAGCACGCGACCTCGCGTGTTGATCCATGCTGGTGGATCAGAAATGGGATGAGGTACAATTTAGGTACAATTTACAGTAAGGTGTACGAGTTGTAGTGCAATCCTTCATCAATAAATATAAAGTGTGGGGAGTGGGTGCTACAGTGTGTTTGTTTAAAGTGGGTGTGTGCTATAAAGTGTGTGGAGTGGGTGCTACAGTGTGTTTGTTTAAAGTGAGTGTGTGCGTGTGGATGTGTGTGCTATGTGCGTTTGGTGGTTGTTGTTGTTGTGTAGTGTTCATTGTTCGTTTAGCAGCCTGATGGCCTGGGGATAGAAGCTTCTTCTGAGTCTTTCTGTGCTCGCCTTGAGACTCCGGTATCGCTTGCCTGACCGCAGCAGTTCAAAGAGGCAGTTGTTCGGGTGACTGGAGTCTTTAACGATTCTCTTAGCCTTGCCCTTGCAACGCTTGTTGTAAATGTTCTGGAGGGTGGGGAGCCCCCCTCCAATTGTGCGTTCGGCTGAACGTGTCACTCTTTGTAGTCTGCTTCGGTCTTGTGCAGTGCTATTCCCAAACCAGGAGGTGATGTTGCCGGTCAAGATGCTCTCTATTGTACATGAGTAGAAGTTCTTAAGGATCTTCTGACTGACTTGGAACTTCCTTAGGCGCCTGAGGAAGTAGAGGCGTTGTCGTGCCTTCTTCACAACACTGTCAATGTGTGTGGTCCATGTCAAGTCCTCGGATATGTAGGCTCCGAGGTACTTAAAGCTGTTGACTCTCTCAACCGGTGCCCTGTCGATGCTGAGGGGGCTGTAGTCCTTGACCCCCGACCTCCTGAAGTCCACAATCATCTCCTTTGTTTTGCTGACGTTCAGGGAGAGGCTGTTTTCCTGGCACCATCCCGCCAGGACCTTGACCTCTACCTTTATTCGTGGAGGTTTGTTATTCCAAATAAATGTATATGCGGTGGAGTGTAATTTTTTCCAGTAACCATCAGGAGGGGGTAACGGTAACATTGAGCTGTGCAGTGGCTGTGCGTTACTATTTTGTTACTATCTCATCATAATGCAGGCGGAATGCAGTATTTTCTTTCATTTTCGACAGTCAAATATACGTTTGGAGAGCTTTTCCTAGTATTGGGCAGTGACGTCACAGCACGCGACCTCGCGTGTTGATCCATGCTGGTGGGCGCGGCTGTTATTGTTATTATCAGGCTGACCTAAACTGCGAGCTAGCAGGGAGACGCTCGCGTTGGTAACGCTTTCTTGCACTGGAAGTTCACTAGTCTACTTAACGTTTGTGTCAGCTAAGCCGGGTGAAAAAAACATTCACTTTGCGGAGGAAACAAAATACTGTCTACCGCATATGGAATATACAGCACAGCACGACCATCGACTTCTACAGGACTCGGAGCGTCGTTGGTGCACCAGCCAAACAGTATGTTCCACCTTTGAGTTAAACATCTTTTGCATTGCACTATTCATGAACATGGAACACCATACTGCAGTATGTAGGTTGTCAGTACAGCTACATATCAGCCTACATGTGGTGTTATTGACCATTTATCTTATTTAAAATCTATAGATCTATAGATTGATTGATTGATTGAAAAGTTTATTAACAGATTGCAGAATGGGTACTGTTACAAAGGATCAGATTAAACCGAATATATATATTTATTGATTGATATATATTGGATAATATTTGTATATCGTTTGATATCCCTTGTATATTCCTTGTACATATACACGGAATATCCCTTTAGCCTAGTACAGACCATAATATTTCATTCTCCTATTGGACAGCGGTCCACAGGCGCCAAGGCCATGCCTCCAAAGTCAGGTTCAAAGTCACCGCCGGGGACATGCCTGGACAAGAATGGTATTGCGCAAGGATATGAGACAGGAATAAAGCTGGTACTAGTTTATTCATCTAAGCGTATAAATACGGCGCAGGTGAATACAGAAGCACTTAGTCAGAAGTCTTAGTAACTAAAGTTGAAGCCTCACCCACGATACTACGTGCGGTGAAGTATGGCCTGTTTGGCCCCAAATAGAGCATTGAGACCGCGTGCGAATTAATAACTGAAGTGTCAGAGTTTGGCGCTATACCGTCGAGTGCGACATATTTCTATTAAGTCAGTAATAGTCTATTTGTGTATAGTGTATCGTGCGGCTAAAGTTCTACAGTGACCAGCATCACCAACGTTTTCCTCGTATCAGCTAGAGTGCTTATCCAGGCTGGGCTGCTTTCATGGCGCTTTCACCCGAGGAGCCCTAGACGAGGACCGTGTGGACATGTACACTGGATTATCTACCCGACGACTGCATAGCCCTTTTCGGCTGGATTATATTTGCTTTTGGTCCTGTAATTAATGGAGCGGAGAATCGCCGACGCCCACAAGTGTGTGGGATTTACCCTGTGAGGAGCCACGTCGAGTCTGCCCCTCAGAAGCCTGAGGCAGGCTAGCTTTCTTCCCTGTGGAGCTACAGGCTACGGAGAACAGCTGTATTCGTCTGTGGATCAAGATCTTATTGCACCGTCTCCCGTACTCGGAGTCTCCTTATCATCGTTGACCCAGACTCTATTACCGACAGATCCTCTACCCTTGCTGGCTTACAACCGGGGGGACCCTTCCAGTATCTCCCGCTATATATTACTAGTGTACCATAGATATAATTCCCTAAGATTCAGGTTGTATGATTACCTCCTGCGTAACCAGAGAATGGACATTCGTTATTGATTTGCCTACGCACATTCCTTTGCCTTATAAGCACATTCAAAGTGAAGTAAAGAAAGTATATTATGTACCTTTTGCTGCAATAAATACTTAATTACAACTTTGTGTGGAACCGATTTCATTGTGGGGAAGTGTTCATCATTAAGATACCTATGTACTGTATGGCCAGTAGGATGTACATAAAGACGGTAGTGGTTTAATGATACCATACTTATCAATACAGTCAGGGAATTGTACCCCTCAGTTACAGGTACAGTACAGTACAGCTCAATACATACAATTGTTAAGGGGATGCAGACCAGAGAAAGACTTTCGTCTTGTTTACATCAGGGTCCCCCATTTTCAATTCATCATAACATATATGACACACACGACATAGAGATAGACAGTACTGCTACATCTATACATTCATGACATACCAGATTTGCAAATACAGTACCGTTTGTGATACAAAAAGTGTCCAGAAAAGAGTGTATCATCTTCATCAGTCTCCTCCCTCCCTCTGTCCATGCATTCATTTGGGGGCATTTGAGTGGCTCAGTGTTCTGGGGTGCATTTCAAAAGTGTCTCATGACCCCTCGTCACCAGGATTGGTAGGGTTACTCTATTTAAATGTATTCCGTTACAATTACAAATGACCTGTTGAAAAATACATTCAGTCCTGCAAATTTTGCATAACACGCCTGTTGATTGCATACCCAAAGTAAATTGAAAGCTATTCTTGAACCAGCGACTTCGGGTTATTGAGAAGCGCTATATAAATTAAATGAATTATTATTATTATTATTATTATTTATAGCACATACCTGAGTCTGGCCTCTTTTGAAAGGAAACATTCTGAATTTTCTAATAGTTTGATTGATTGATTGAAAACTTTATTAACAGATTGCAGAATGGGTACAGTACAGTACAGCTCAATACATACAATTGTTAAGGGGATGCAGACCAGAGAAAGACTTTCGTCTTGTTTACATCAGGGTCCCCCATTTTCAATTAATCGTAACATATATGACATACATGACATACAGATAGACAGTACTGCTACATCTATACATTTATGACATACCAGATTTGCAATTACAGTACTGTTTGTGATACAAAAAGAGTCCAGAAAGATAGGCCTACATGCCCTATTAGTACATTTTACTCAAACTGAGTACATTTTACTAAATTTTTTTTGTCATTCTTATGTTGTGGCAGCAGCAGGGACGACGACTTCGTAACCTAGTTACTTTCAAAGTAACTAAGTTACTCTGATAATCAAGTAATCAGTAAAGTAACTAAGATTACTTTTTAAAGGAGTAATCAGTAATCAGATTACTTTTACAAGTAATCTGTGGCATCACTGGATTTGATACAGATACCAAAATTATACTTTCCCCCCCCTTCGATAACTTACCGTTGCTGAGTATGCATGCGTGTGCATTTTGGATGATTTATGATTGTGGTTGAACAGAAGAATTGTTATACATGGGAACAAACACGCTCATTGGCTCACTGATACTGATGACATTTAACTACTCAGGGATTTGGCATCAGATGGACACAGTGTCAATCGATACCAAATTACGATACTGCAGAATTTTTCGAAGCAATTCGATAAATATCATAAAAGTATTGTATTTTGATACGCATCCCTGGTCATCATAACAGGCAGAAAATAAGCTCATTTCTAAGATAATCCTAACATGGGCACAGTAGCGCCTGTCAATAGCAGGCCCGGGGGCATCGAATGTCATAAGAGGCAGAAAATAAGCTCATTTATATGCATTTATATTTATAAGCTCCATGACGCTCTCCTGCTAAGACGGTGGCAGGTGTTGGCTGCTTCACAGCGGCGTGCTGCAGAGTACAACAACTAAATGAAAAGATTCACCTGCTACACATACACCCTGAAATGCAGCGTTGTGTTGTGTGAAGAATGATTTAAAGGAGATCGATTTTCATTTGAATGGGTCATCTGTTTCCGATTTTATGATCCAACGGCAGGTTTAAGGTAAGTACGTTTAAGGTGAGCGGGTTTCAGGTGAGCAGGTTTAAGGTGAGCGGGTTTCAGGTGAGCAGGTTTAAGGTGAGTGGGTTTAAGGTGTGCGGGTACCTCTTAACAAGCGGGCAGAAAAGTGGCAATTTTTTAACTTGAACTTGAGGACTGCATACTTTTTTTGCAAACCAAAACAACATACTTTATACTTATAGCACATGCATGAGCCTGGTCTCTTTTGAAAGATGACATTCTGAAGTTCACTTTTAGTGCTAACATAATAGAGTAACATAGGTCTGAACTTGTAAAACAAACTTGTTACTCAAGTTTTTCTGTAGTAGTTAGTAGTCCAGAGGTAGTATTTCCCCAGAAGGTGGTATGGCTTACAAATCCAGACGGAAGCCTTATGTAGTACATATCCAAATTTCATAAAGATCCATTCAGAAATAAGTGATTAGGAGTGATTTTGGTAAACTTTGTACATAGACTTCAATTCATTCGGCTGTTTTGCTCTTCCTGTTTTCGTGTTCTTCCGTGTTTTTTTTAATTTAGATCCCCATGTGGGGTATCATTGGAAAGCCACACTCATTGGCTACAACGATCCACAATCATTTTCGAGATCGGATCTAGATTGACGGAACTACTGCAGCCTGAGTCGGGAGTGGTATTTTGCACAATACCGTGTACTTTGCACAAGTCTCAAATACCGGCATGTAACTCGAGAACCGCTGAACGGATTTTGTCGGATTTTGTCACTATCGACAGGCAACAAATAAGCCTTCAATTCAATATATATATATATTGTATTACAAAATATGCACACCCGAGCCACTAGGGGTCGCCAAAGTTCCGGTTGCAAAAAATCCAAAAAACGTCCCATATGAGGGACGTTGCAGCTTAAGAGGATTAAGGTGAGCAGGTTTAAGGTGAGCAGGTTTAAGGTGAGCGGGTTTAAGGTGAGATTGATTGATTGAAAACTTTAATTAACAGATTGCAGAATGGGTACAGTACAGTACAGCTCAATACACACAATTGTTGCAGACCAGAAAAATACTTTTGTCTTGTTTACATCAGGGTCCCCCATTTTCAATTCATAATGCCCTTTATGACATACAGATATACAGATATAAAAATATAATCTAATCATCTACCGGTAATCTATATTTGTGACATACAAGATATGCAAATATACAGTACTGTTAAATTTAGATCCTAACAGTAAATATATACATACGAGGGGGAGGGAACTGTACATTAGGAGGGGGTGGGTGGGTGGGAGGGGGTTTCGGACATTTACGGGGGCCAGTTTCGAATTGCAGCCTCCTGTAGGTGCTCTTTGAGAGCGGTTTTGAAGGTGGGTAGGGATTCACATTTTCTTTACGGCTGTGGTAGGGCGTTCCACTGTCCACATTGATGTGGCCTAATTGCGAAACGTGTTTAGTCCCTTGTTTGAGCCGAATCTAGGTTGCACATGATTTGTGGAACTCCCTCTGGTGTTGTGGTCATGGTATTCACTGACCTTTGGGAAGTACCTTGACATGTACATGAGTACCTTAGTGGTGTAGTGTATCTTGTAGACCAGGCCCATTGCAAGTTGCTGTACTCTGTCGTCTACTCTAAGCCATCCTAGGTTGTCAAAATGGGCAGGGGTGAGGTGTGTTTTAGGAGTAAGGTCAAGCAGTAGTCTGACTAGTTGATTTTTTTATTACATTGTTTGCCATTTTGTCACAGGAAAGATTTGCCTCTAGGATGGAACCCAGGTATGTAATTTCATCTTTCCTTGTGACAATATTGTCACCCACTGTAACAGAGAAGCCGTTTGTCTTGCTGAGTTTGTTATTTGATCCAAAGAGAATGGACTCTGTTTTGAGTTCCGAGCTGAGGGCTTTTTCAACCTGCAACTTGTTCTTGTCAGAGACCAGCAGGGCTGAGTCATCCGCGAACAGGAATAAGTTGCAGTCTGACGACATGTCATTTGCATAAATTAGGAACAGTAACGGTCCTAGTATGCTTCCTTGTGGGAACACCACAGCTCACTGGGAGGGGGGGGGGGGGGGTGTAGTGTACCGTTTACCTCCACCATCTGTTCCCTCCCCTCCAGGTAGGATTGCATCCAGCTCACTGATAAACTATCAAAACCTATTGCTTTTAGCTAGTCAATCAAAATGGAGTGATTGACAGTGTCAAATGCCTTTTGTAGGTCCAGCATGACCATGCCGCAGTATTTTCTCGCGTCCACCTCTTATTTGATGTGGTCGTTCAAATAGAGAAGGCATGTGTCAGTGGAGTGGGATGTTCTGAAGCCAGATTGGAATTCGTAGATTAGATTTTTTCCCCCCATGAGGTACTTTTCGACCTGTTCGTAGACTATTTTTTCCATAACTTTCTAGATGGAGGTAAGAATAGAAACAGGGCGGTAGTTGTCTGGGTCTAATTTGCTGCCTTTTTTGTGCAGGGGGGGGTCACTCTTGCAATTTTGAAGTATTTGGGGACGTGTCCCTGTTTTATGGAGAGGTTTATTATGTGTGTGATGACTGGGGTGATGGTGGCTGCTGAGTCTCTGAGGAATTTGGATGGGATATTGTCATGGCCAGTGGCCTTGTTAGGTTGGAGGGCGCTCAGTTTTCTGAGTACCTCAGCTGTTGTTACCATTTAAAGTTTGAAGTCGTCTCTGCGGACCCCTATGTTTTTGTAGTAGGCTAGGATGTGTTCTACCCCAAAATGCCCTGAGTGGGAGGGTAGTTTATTAGCCAGTGTTGTGGCTATGTTTGTGATTTTTTTTTTAAAGTATTTGGCCACATCCAGGTTGTCTGTGATGAGGGTGTTTTCTGTCTTTATGTTTATGTTTGTAAATCTGGTTTAGTTTTTTGCTGCAGCCTAGTTGGTTGTTGAGTAATTTTCAATGTTCACAGTTTTTTTTTTTTTTTTCTCAGTTTTGTCATTGATGAAATTTCTTTTTGCGGATTTAATCATGGTGTTTACATCGTTTCTTAGTCTGTTTCTTTGTATTTTGAGTTCTACCACGTGGGCTTGGAGATCTCTGCTTTTGGCAAGCTTTGACTGACTTTTATGAAGTTCAGAGCATTTTTTGTCTATGGATTTCATAGCAGTCAGTATTTCAGAGTGCATCCATGGCTCAGCGCGATTTTTAACCCTAGTGGTTCTTAGGGGGGCCATGTTGTTGAGTATTGTTGTGAATTTGGTTTTGAATCCTAGCTATGTTTCTTCAACTAGTGTACCACTGAGCATATCTGACCAGTCCAGGCTCTCCAGTTCTTGGTTAAAGGCCTTGCTAGAGTAGGTTTTGAGGTCCCTAGATGTGACTGTTTTGTGACAGCTGGCCTTTTGTTTTAGCTTTTTGCGGGTGCAGAATATCATATAATGATCGCTTAACCCACATGCTATCACCCGTTTGTTGGAGATCATGGACTTGTCAGAGGTCAGAATAAGATCAATGGTAGTTTGTGTTGAATCACACACTCTTGTGGGTTGGGTGATTAGCTGGTTGAGACTGTGCAGATCACAAAACCTACTGAAGGCCCTGAGGACGGGTGCTTCTTTACGTAGCATATATCCGTGTTCCAGTCCCCAATAAGAATTTTCTCTACATGTTCAACCCCAGCTAAACACCCATCAAGTGTGTCATAGAAGCCACTCTGTTCTGGCGGTCTATAGATTGTGCCGACTAGTACAGATTTAGCCCTTTCGGAAAAAAATTCAACCCATACAGTTTCAATCGTCTCATGATTAAGTACAGAATACTTTTATATGAAATGCTTCTTTCTGTTTTGCTCCAGAGATTGTGCTAGATAAAAAAAAGTATAAAATAAGTATAAAATAGAAGTCAAGTACGTAGACAAAAGTGTTCAATATACATATATACAATAATGCAGAGTAGAAAAGTAACTGAGTTACAATACAATATACAGTACAATGCAGAAATGGGATGAGGTACAATTTAGGTACAATTTACAGTAAGGTGTAATGAGGTATGAGTTGTAGTGCAAATTCTTTACCAATCAATATAAAGTGTGTTAAGTGTCTAAAGTGGGTAAAGTGGGTGCTGCGGTGAGTTGTTTGTTTAAAGTGAGTGTGTGCGTGTGGATGTGTGTGCTGTGAGTGTATTTGATAGTTTGTTACATAGTGTTATTGTCATTTAGCATCCTGATGGCCTGAGGATAAAAGCTTCTTCTGAGTCTCTCTGTGCTTGCCATGAGACTCCGGTATCGCTTGCCTGACCGCAACAGTTCAAAGAGGCAGTTGTTTGGGTGGCTGGAGTCTTTGATTATTCTCTTAGCCTTACCCATGCACCGCTTGTTGTAACTGAGGCAGTCATGTAGACGTCCTCCCGTCTCTCGCTCTCTCTCCTCCCTAGTGTCTTTCTCTATTGTCTTCTACCGAGGTCCTGTAGACGTCCTCCTATCTCTCTCCCCTCCCTAGTGTTTCTCTCTCTTGTCTTCCTGTCTCACTCTCCTCCCTAGTGTCTCTCTCTCTTGTCTTCTACCCAGGTCCTGTAGACGTCCTTGTGTTTCCCTCACATGAAGCTCAATCTGCCTGTGAGTCCCTGGCTGCCTGCAATCAGTGCTCACCCCCTCGTTGTACTTATGTCTGTTGCCCCAGTCAGTCAGTTAGTCAGTGCTCACCCCCTTGTTGTACTTATGTCTGTTGCCCCAGTCAGTCAGTCAGTGCTCACCCCCTTGTTGTACTTATGTCTGTTGCCCCAGTCAGTCAGTCAGTCAGTCAGTCAGTGCTTAGTTGTCAGACTCCGTCTGTTGTCAGAGTGTTTCACCTCTGAGTCGCTGCTGAAGCAGTATTCCAGTAGTATCCTTCACCTGTCTGTTTCCCTAGTGTAGCCAGTGAGCTAATACCACCGTTATTCTGTACCCGTCAGCCTGTTGCTATTCAGCAATACATATCCCTGGGTCTGGGTTTTGCACCCTCTTCTGCATCCTGCCTGCAGTGTTGTAGTACTCTGACTGATTTTCAGGACTCGTGACTCTCCTTGGACTTGAGCACTGATGACTCAGACTTGGACTCGAGCATTGACTGCATTCGGAAGTTAGCCGTTGTTATTTCGTATAACACACTCCACGTGACCCCAGATCCCTCCCACAACTGAATTACATTTATAAAAAAAAAAATTGAATGAGTCTGAATGAGTCCGCCATAGATAGACAAATGGAAGTATGAATATCTTTTGAACAAATTCTCCAAAAAAGATAGTCAACTGGAATATGTTAGTTCGTTACACATATGTTGGATTATGTAATTGGTTTGTCATGACCCATTGTGAAACAAAAGAAAAATCGCGAGAAAAAAAAAAAAAAAAAAAGGCTGTAGATTAAAAAAAATATATATTTTGTCAGACTTGGATCTACTATTGGATCTACTTTCTCTGTGGATGGTTTTGTGAATAAATCTCCATTATGTTTCAATTACTGTGTGTTTATTGTATAGCAATAAGGTTGGGTGAATTTGGCCATTGTATAAAAGCATTACATCACTTGAAGTCGTGTGTTATACTCATTAGATCACACCTAGGGGGGTCTAACGGTCCTCCGCTGCGCGTCGGGCCTAACAACCACCCCTAGGTGTGATCTAATGAGTATAACACACTCCTGCGTGTGATGTAATGCTTAAGCATTAAAGGAACACGCCAAGAATTTGGGAAATTAGCTTACCGTGAATGGAATACCGTTCCATGACCGGTTAGCCTAGGCATTGTCCAACTAACACCTCTCCCGAAGGCTAACATGCAGCCAGATAGCTTTCTACTGAACGCACAGAGAGGAAACTGGTATCTATCTCTGGAAAAGACGATAAGCCAATTTCCCAAAATGTTGGTGTGTTCCTTTAACTATACGAAACGCACATCAACAATGTGTTGGGGTTAAGTGTAGGACCTGATTTGAAGGAAGAAAAGGTAAAAAAATTATAAATACAATTAACACTTAAACCCACACACTGAAGGTTGAGCATGGAAACGTTGTCTGATTACCTCACAGCATCTGGGGCTCTGGTGGTGTGTGGCAGCTCCAACTGAAGGCCAGAGCTCCTTCATGTTTTCACATTTTAAAGTTCCAGACTTTTCTAAACCTTTGCTGTGGATTTATCGCTCGCTGTTTTGACACCTTTAACTCAAGGGCAACAATAAGACGAATACTTAATGCGGTCTCTCTCAGGGGTGCAAGCAAATTTCCAGAAATCTCAGAACCTGGGAGTGTTCTATATAATTTTCCATACTTTCTACACCTGCATGGGAACACTGGAAGCCATATCTCCATTGTATTCTTTTTAACGAGACATGGAAAGCCTAAAAAAAGCATACAAGTTCTGTGGAGAGAAATTCTCTACTACTAACCCGAAACCCTCCAGCGACGTGTCGAACTCCACGAAGGCAGGCGTGACGGCCGAGCCGTGCAGGCGGATGTCGTGGGGTGTCGTCATGGAGACCAGGCACTTGACGCGGGTGAGGGGCACCGTGCTGCCTTCGGCAGAGCGCACCAGGCTGCGGCTGATGCGGTACTGGCCGTTGTCCTCCCCTAGCGTGGTGAAGACACTGTCCGGGCCGAAGCCCTCCATGGACATGGTCATGCTGCCTGTAGGGGACATAGGGTTATGAGAATAACACGAGAGAGAGAGAGAGAGATGTTGGCTCCGCTGTGACGTGAACAAGGCTGAAAGCTTAACAGAATAGCACAACCCTGAGTGTATTATTGCTATTTTATTGCTATTGCTACTTTCCTTCACTTTTACCTCCAGCTCCACTGAGGCAATCAGGCAAAGGAAATGACTTGTGGGTGGATAACTCGTAACTCTGTGTAGTGTCCACAGGGCATGGCCCGTTCCACAGTGCAATCATCACAACCTTTGAAATCCTAAGGAATCATTCCCTCTCCAGCTGAAAAACAGCGCTACTCATTTCCACTGGTAATTAAAGATCCCATCCATGCAGGTTTTAACACTGTTTTTTAACACACACCTTTAAACTACTGAAAGTGGCTTAGCAGCATCCCTATAACTTTGCCCTAATTGAAAATGCAAGGATCTATGAAGCCCCGCCCCTCTTTCCCCAAACACTTCTTAGCTTACATAATCTTGTCATAACTAAGAGGTTTGCTGAAAAGAAATGTTTTACGAGCATAGATCACCAGATGTATCAACTTATAATATGAGTTTCACATTAGCAGTTAGCATTTCCTGTCAATCCTGTCATTCTGATTCATAAATTGCTTCACTAAATTGATTGATCTTGGCTGAAATCAACAATTATTTCACTTGACGTGTTTAATATTTTGGAAAAAGATTATTATTATAATAATAAGTATTGTTACCGTAAAACTTAAATTAATAGCCCAGGCTTTTATTTGGTAGTCAATCACTTAACTCTACTGGCCTACAGTACATTTAGGACAGGCAACTATATGGTACAGGCCTTGCTCAGCAAAGATGGGAAATGCTATGAAATTGTTTATTTAACCCAGCGTGAATATTACAATCAAATAACAATTATGAATCACTCATTTGTGTGACTGACATTTGAATGCAAGTATATAAAATAGTAATAATAACAAACAGCTTTGCAGCGTCAATGGCACCCGGCTTCTAATTGAGACCGGCCTTTATTTGTCAAAACTTGGATCCACAACTGGCCAGTAAAAAGGACAGCCGTTTATATGGTACTTGGATTTAAATGTACGTTTTACTGTATTACTTTAAAACCATTCATTATGCATCAAAAGTGTTGAATGAAAAAGGTGGCGTGAATAAAATGAGTTGTTTCCCCAAAACCCTGAGAGAGAGAGTGCTATAACGTGAGACGTTGGCTCCGCTGTGATGCAAACAAGGCTGAAAGCACAACAGTAAAGCACAACCTTGAGTTTATCATTGCTATTAGTGTTGTCACAATACTGGAATTTCGAACTTCGATACGATACCTTGAAAAGTATCGATATTCGATACCATTTTCGATACCACTGGGAAAAAGGTTCAATCTTAAAATGTTAAAAATAATTATACATTTTGCTTTTGTTGCTGGTTGATTCTCCTCAGCTCCTCTCTGGTACTATAAGAGAAGATAAATATAACACTTTTAAAACCCTTTGTTTATCTTTAGATCACACATTTAAAAATAACTGTTCATCTCACTTCAATCAATTTTATTGCAGAACATGGTATTTTCTCAAGCAGACAGATGTAAACACTGTAATCTGTGTTGCATGTACCTGACAAACTGAACTGTTTGTATTACAGTCATATTCCAACTTAACTGAATGCACATGTGTGTGTGGACTACTGCACTATTACAGGTATTGAAATGAACAATGGAACTTCCTTATAAAATTAAAATTAAAATAAATTAATAATTAAATATCGATATTTCGGGAAATGAGTATTGAAACCGTTTTAAATATTCAGAATCGATATGTATCGATTTTTCGATATTTTTGACAACACTAATTGCTATTATACCACAGAGATCTGAACCAACTGTGGTACGAGAGCTTGCTCTCAATGATCTTTCGAGATTAAAGATTGAACAAACTGTGGTATAATAAGGACTCATGTTATCAGGCTTGGGAAGCAGGCTCCAAATTTATGGGGAAAGACAACATATGTAGAGGATCACTCTGGTTGACTTGTGTGTGTTGACTACTAATCAATACAGTTGACTAAAAATCAATACAGCAATATATTGTGATATTTTGCGTGCCGATATTGTATTGATACAGTGATGGCAAGTATCTCTTCGCTCTCTCTCAGATATATATGGGGGGACAACATTAGCAATCGAAAAAAGGTAATAAATGATCATAATATGGTATCGCTGGGCCTCTGGTGATTCCCACCCCTGGCGTTGACAGGCGGGTCTTCCGGTTAAAAGGTTGGGCAGTGTTGTTTTGTGAAGCTGCCACAGAACATCTCCTGATTTATATTTTACACAGGGATTTTGGAACTGCACCACAGATGGCAGGAATGCCAAAATCAAAGATGACATAATTGCGTCACACTTTGGCACTTTCTGGGACCAGCGTTCTATAACACCAGCATGTCTGTGTCCTTGGTAAACATATAGTTAGCTTTTTAGTTTTCTGGCACTAATTGTCTTAACTCATTCTTTTCGATGTTCCCATTCGAAACACTCGTGCGGACCTGCCTGTGTCTCCCTGGCACCGTTGCCTACGTTATAATTGCAATGACGATCGAATCCCGACAGGTGGCAGTATCGCCTACCTTTTGAACTGGGTCTCTTAGTTGTCTCTCAGTGCCTCTGTACCTCCGGCTGCAGGAATCCCCTCCCCCTTAAAGTGGATCAGCACACAGCCATCTGTCGCCGATTTGCTTGCCTGAAACCTATTGTTTCCCGTATTATGGCCAGGCCCAATGCACACCAGTAATGGCGATCGCGATGGAACTACTGGGATTATTCATTTTGGAGTACCTTCTGACAAAGGTAAGGTCTATTTTAGGTCTATTTTACCGAACCTAAAACATGCTTTTGTATTGATCACAGCATCGTATTTTACCGAACCCAAAACATGCTTTTGGTAACTATCGCAGCGTCGTAAAATGACCCCCCCCCCCCCTGATGACTTTGTGAAGAAACATCTATATGGTATATACCTTTGATTTGGAAATAATATAGGTTTCAGGCGAGCAACCCGAACGATTTGCACATATGCATATAACACGTCATATCTCATGATCTAGAAAATGAGACTGGATTATTTTGAAACGGGGCGATGTTTAGCGTGGAATAGCGCACAAACAAAAGTATGTAGAAATTAACTGGTTTGTCCCTGTTGGACTATAAATAGTGACTGTCAATTCAAATGAGCCATACTATTGTCTCCATAGCTATAATATAGAATATACGATGGGTCCGCAAACATCGTGAAAATGGTCAATAACGCTGGCGCCAGGGAGTAAAGACGGAAAAACAGCGTGGCAGTCAAATAGTTTCCAGTAACCAAATAGTGCTTTTCAACCCTGGTTATGGGCCTTCAGTGTCCCAACTGGCTTGTGGAGAATAAGCTATCGAGTACAATCAAATTAGCCCAGAGCAGGCAGCATTAAATCAAGTCAAACTTGGGCTTTGGTCCTAGAAGTACATGCATGTCTGCAGTGTTCAAAGCACTGACCGCTGGACAATATATTTCCTTTATATTGAGAACATTTATTATCTTCTGTCTTTGTTCAGACTTATCAATATCAATGGGTCTAAACAAGCTTTACGCAGCCATTAACATGGTCAGTTGTTAAACCGTGGTCGATTCTGTTATCACACAGAGCTACGGGGATGCTGGCACGTATTCAGACATTGGCTGGATGCAAATAGCAGTAATTAGTCTGGAGCTAATATCCTGTATCAGCTGGGAGAGGTTGACAATAAGTGGCTACCACTAAATTACAACTAATAATACACAACATTAATCAAGCGTTATCATTAGCTTCACTTAAAGGGACACTTCACTATTTTGGAACCCTAGCCCTCGGTCCTACTTTCCAGTGATGTTGTTGGTTGATGAAAAGTCCTTTCTCAGCACAATCCATCCTTTACCCGGATCTCTCTCAAAGACCAATTTCTGAACGGATTTTTATAAAATTTGGACCTGTACTACATAAGGATCTGCAGTGTTTTCCAGCTTATACAAATTTTGTTTTATATATATTTTTTTGATATAGCAACCACTACAGAAAAATGTGAGTACACAAGTTCAACTCAAGTTCAGACCTCAGTTACTCTATTTCATTAGCACTAAAAGTGATTTTCCTTTTTTGCATTAGTAACTTCAGAATGTTATCTTTCAAAAGAGTCAAGGCTCATGCATGTGCTATAAGGATAAAGTATAAAGCTATGCTTTGCAAAAAAAGTATGCAGTCCTCAAAATTTCCACTTTTCTGCCCGCCTGTTAAGAGGTTAAAACCTAGGGCTGACCCCTATTAGTTGATTAGTCGACTAATCGGTCGAAAGGAGCCATAGTCGACTGGCCAACCTCTTAGTCGAATATATAAAACATTAAAAAAAATATATACCGGTATATATATATATATATTTATAATATAAAAAAAAATTATCATTATTTCCAAAATAAAAGAGGCCTAGAAGCGTGGCTAACGCTAATGGCACGCATACCAGAGGCTAACTGCCTACGAAAACAGGCACAGAGGCACTGAAAGAGGATTTCACCCGTCTAATGAACACACTAGACTAGACAAATATCAAGATGTATCCATCAGTGGACCAATTGCATGCTTTTGCAGAGGACAAGAAGCCTTCAGTCGACTCCTTCAGACATTAAGCACCCCCCACAGACCAAATGGAATGATTAAAAAATATATATAATAATAATAATAAAAAAAAATTAAAAACATTTTGTCGACCAAACGGCAAAATTTGGCCAATCATAGTCGACCATCCAAATCCTTAGTCGGGGACAGCCCTATTAAAACCATTCATTATGCAAGTGTTTAATGAAAAGGGTGGCGTGAATAAATTGAGTTGTTTCCCCAAAAGCCTGAATGCTTCACATCAAATAATACTAGCAGAGTCCAATCTGTTATTCATTCAGCACTAGAGCAACAGAAGTGTTGTCAGGGTGTCTTACTTCTCATCTCGGCCTCGTAGCTGAGCGAGCTGGGCTTGTGGACACGGTACTGTTTGAGCAGCTTCTTGTCCCAGGCGCCGCAGTTCAGCGGGTTCCCCAGGCGCAAGAACTCCCTGGAGAGGAACACGACAAGGATGTTCATTTAGAGTGTATTTAAGAAAGCGTTTTCACAGACACATATCTGAGGCATACACTTGAAATAAATAAAGAAAAATACATATTCAACAGACCAACATATTCATGTATTATATATTGGTCACAACATGTAACTCATCGGCTCTAGCAGCAGAATCAATGACCCCACACTTCCTCCCAGGCATGCAACCTTGACCCCACCCTTGACCCTACCCTCTCCCTTGACCCCACCTTGACCCCACCCTCGACCCCACCCTCTCCCTCGACCCCACCCTCTCCCTCGACCCCACCCTCTCCCTCGACCCCACCCTCTCCCTCGACCCCACCCTCTCCCTCGACCCCACCCTCTCCCTCGACCCCACCCTCTCCCTCTCCCTCGACCCCACCCTCTCCCTCGACCCCACCCTCTCCCTCTCCCTCGACCCCACCCTCTCCCTCGACCTCTCCCTCACCCTCTCCCTCTCCCTCGACCCCACCCTCTCCCTCGACCCCACCCTCTCCCTCGACCCCACCCTTGACCCCACCCTCTCCCTCGACCCCACCCTCTCCCTCTCCCTCGACCCCACCCTCACCCTCGACCCCACCCTCTCCCTCGACCCCACCCTCTCCCTCGACCCCACCCTCTCCCTCGACCCCACCCTCTCCCTCGACCCCACCCTCTCCCTCGACCCCACCCTCTCCCTCGACCCCACCCTCTCCCTTGACCCCACCCTCTCCCTCGACCCCACCCTCTCCCTCGACCCCACCCTCTCCCTCGACCCCACCCTCTCCCTTGACCCCACCCTCTCCCTCGACCCCACCCTCTCCCTCGACCCCACCCTCTCCCTCGACCCCACCCTCTCCCTCGACCCCACCCTCTCCCTCGACCTCACCCTCTCCCTCGACCCCACCCTCTCCCTCGACCTCACCCTCTCCCTCGACCCCACCCTCTCCCTCTCCCTCGACCCCACCCTCTCCCTCGACCCCACCCTCTCCCTCGACCTCACCCTCTCCCTCGACCCCACCCTCTCCCTCGACCCCACCCTCTCCCTCGACCCCACCCTCTCCCTCGACCTCACCCTCTCCCTCGACCCCACCCTCTCCCTCTCCCTCGACCCCACCCTCTCCCTCGACCCTAATAGCTGCCAAATTGTCAAAACCTCCTTCAACCACATTCGCAATATTGCAAAGATCAAGCCCTCTCTTGGGGCACAGCCCTCTTCTCCAGGGCAGCTCCCAGGCTATGGAACTCCCTCCCCACAAGACATTAGAGACGACATGTTCCAGTCCCGCCTCCAGACCCATCTCTTCTCCACTGCCTTCCTTTAGTGGCAGTGGAGAGACAGCAGATCTGTTTTGTTAGGCTAATGACATGCATGTGTATCTGTCAAAGTCAATAAGGCCTAACAAAAATAATGGTTGGTTTCAGGTTGCCGACCGACCCTGCCGATTTAGGTGCGACCCAATATATTTTATGAGTTTAAAAAAAAAATTATATATAAAAAAAAAAAAAAAATCAGTTATTTTTTTTTTTTTTTTTTTTTAGAATAAAGTTTCATAGAAATCTTAGTCAAACATTTAGTATTATGGATATTAAACATGCTGGCAGAGTACATGCATCCATGTTGTTGTGAACATTTTAACCCTTTCACTGCCACACGACAGCCGGTTAACCCTTTCACTGTGACAATACAGAAGGTTAGCCCTTTACTATCACACAACCGACGGCGATGCTCCATCATTAGCATCATTAGCTCCGCATCCGCGGAGCTAATGATGCTAATGATGGAGCATCGCCGTCGGTTGTGTGATAGTAAAGGGCTAACCTTCTGTCGTGTGGCAGTGAAAGGGTTAATTAAATAAAGAAATTCCCTATCCATAGTCGCCGTGGGAAAGAATAAAAAAAAAAAAAAAAAAAAAAAAAAAATTCCCTACCTACCCATGGCCAAACTGACAACCAACCTGAAACCAACTATTATTTTTGTTAGGCCTAATGACATGCATTTGTATCTGTCAAAGTCAATAATGTGGTTAACTGGCACGCCTGTGACCTGAATGCTAATTCTCCGAGTGGGATTCCTGTAACTTGTCTCAATGAACTCTGACTGGGACTATTGGTTGGGACCCGTGTCCCCGGGACACCAACAATGAGACTAGAGACTCTGGGCTTAGTGATGGCATTGGCAGGGGAGTGAGAAACACACAGAGAGAAGGGGGGGGGGGGGGGGGGGGAAGGGAGGGAGAGAGAGAGAGAGAGAGAGAGAGAGAGAGAGAGAGAGAGAGAGAGAGAGAGAGAGAGAGAGAGAGAGAGAGAGAGAAGATTGACAGCACAAGAAGGAGTAATAGAGAGAGAGAGAGCATGACAGAGAAGGACGATTGACAGCACAAGAGGAAAGGAGTGAGAGAGAGAGAGAGAGAGAAGAGAGAGAGAGAGAGAGAGAGAGAGAGAGAGAGAGAGAGGGAGAGGGAGAGAAGAAAGATTGACAGCACAAGAAGGAGTAATAGAGGAGAGAGAGAGAGAGCATGACCGGGAAGGAAGATTGACAGCACAAGAGGAAAGGATTAAGGAGAGAAAGAGAGAGCATGACCGGGAAGGAAGATTGACAGCACAAGAGGAAAGGAGTAAGAGAGAGAGAGATAGAGAGAGCATGACAGAGAAGGAAAATTGACAGCACAAGAGGAAGTGAGTAAGGTCGCTTTCACACAGGGTCTGTTTGGTCCGGATTATCGGACCAGAATTCGATAGTCCGATTTTTCGGGTTTGTGTGAATGCGCGTCGAACTCGGTCCGCGGACCAAACAGGCGAACTCTGGTCCGCCTGAAAATGTAGGTCTCGGTTCGCTTCATCGGACCAAACACAAACCAAATATAGGAAGTGCTTATTATTACCACTGCTCGCAGCATTCAATGCAAAACAAGCACACTGCATCTATCTCTCTATCTATCTATCTATCTATCTATCTATCTATCTATCTATATATCTAACTGTGCATCTTGGGAAGAAGGAAGGAAAAACGCAGCTTATTATATTGTTATTATTATAACAACGTGGTGTACAAGTTGTTTAGCGAGAGGATGGTGGTAATTGGCTTCAATAGAACAACTCGCCTCCGCTGATCTGGAGGGCTCGCAGTCCACACACAGACACACACACACACACGCGCGTGCGCGCACACACAGGCTCGCAGCCACACACACATTTCCACTGTCCAATAGACGAGCACCCTTTTCGACCGCGTGACATTGTTCAGATAGTTTGGTGCGCCTGACAGATTGCTATGTGAACGCAGGCGAACCAAATGAAGAATGCAACAATGTTGCAACTTCACCACCAGAACCGCACCGAGTCCACCAAAACTATATGTGAAAGCGACCTAAGAGAGGAGAGTGAGAGAGAGAGAGAGAGAGAGAGAGAGAGAGAGAGAGAGAGAGAGAGAGAGAGAGAGAGAGAGAGAGAGCATGACAGATAAGGAAGATTGACAGCACAAGAGGAAAGGAGTAAGAGAGGAGAGAGGGAGGGAGAGAGAGAGAGATAGAGAGCATGACAGAGAAGGAAGATTGACATCACAAGAGGAAAGGAGTAAGAGAGAGAGAGAGAGATGACGGACAGAAAACGTCTAGAGCCGTGTCTTCTGCTGAGGCACTTAAGGCTGCGGTTACACCTTTCGTTTCATTTTCGTATCATTGTCATATGCGTTTCGCCGCAACGTCGTGCGCCTCGAGTCACACTTTCGTTATTTTTTTTGTTTTTGTCACCTGAGCACACTGATGTAGTACACTGCCAAAGCAGTAGGTGGCAGTAGGTGGCAAACATGAAGGCAATTTCAACCAATCAGAACTTGAATGTGCCAATACACTTCCTGGAAGCTCCAGCTAAGAAAATGTCAACAAGGCAGGCGCCTGCCGCGCCACCATCTTGCCTATTTACTCAATGCAGCAATTCTTTTTCAGAAAAGCCTAATAAAAGTGCAATAAACAAAACGGATACATTCACTGTGTGTTCTGCCTGTCATTTGTTGATGAAACAAAACTAACATCAACACAAGTGACCACCAAGAGCGGATAGTTTAGTCTAAAAAAAGATCGGTAGCATTGTTAGCTGCATGCTAACGTCAATGGAATTTGCCATTATAACAGTATAGCATTGTGGCTAGAAGCTAACGTTAGCTCACGCTACTTAGCCAGCACCAAACTGATGATATCGGGAGCTATCAGTAGTTAGATAACATTAGAGACAACGCTGTGTGTATTAAACAAAGGTGAATAGATGACTGGGCCATTTTGTTTAATGCTTGTTAAGTTGAAAGAGGAGCTTTGAGCTAACAGGGTTTGATGGCTAACACTAGCTCATGTTATCCAGTGGCAGTGCCAATCGGTAATGCTAGCAGAATGAATGGATGTAAACTTTATTTAACATATTGCATATGGGTACAATACAATACGGCTCAATACAAACAATTGTTAAGGGAATGCAGACTGTTGTAGCTTGGACTGGGGTCCTTATAACAATAACTTGACAACACATAGTAGCTGCAGCTATTTGGTTTGGGACAGTGTCACCGGAAGGGCACACAGATGGTATCTACTGCGCATGGGCGTTTTCGCAACAACGGCTCCGTGCTGACTACACGCTGTTGTCGGCGCGTATTTTAGCGTTTCTCCAAAACGCAAACACAATTTAGCGTTTCAGCCGTATCCACAAAAAAACGCCAAAAAACGCATTTCTGTGTAATAGGGACATGAAACGTATTCAAAAACGTATAAAAAAAAAAACGCCACAAATACACTAGTCTAACCATGGCCTAAGCCTCTGTTTACCTCCAGGAGAAGGTGAGATGGGGAGGAGGTGTAGTTCCATATGAAAGAAACCTACCATGTTCAAGTCAAATTACTTATCTCCCTCTCTCTTGTGCCAATCTTCCTTCTCTGTCATGCTGTCAATTATCTCCTCTTGTGCTGTCATCTCTCTCTCTCCCCCCCCTATTACCTCTCTCTCTCTCTTACTAATTTCCTCGTGTGCTGTCAATCCTCTCTCTCTCTCTACCCCCCCCCCCCATTTTACTTCACCAGTCAAGCGGAAAATTTGAATTGCTAAAGTGCCCAAGCGTCCCTCGCCTGTGCAATCTAATCTACCCACGGCGACGCCTTTAACACTTTGAGTGCCAGCGACGTGTTATGTCGTCTTATCATGCCCCCCGTTGAGTGCAGACGACGCAAATTGTATTTTCTTATTTTTATTAGCGATCTGAATTTATATTTCATCAACCGAGTCTCCCGTTGGTACAGCAGCCCCTCTAGGAGCTCAGATGGGAAAATACCGCCCCCTATCGTCTATCCCTGTGTAACTGCAGGCCATTTGATTATACTGGTGGATCTGTGTGGGGGGAGTGTGTGTGTGTGATGTTGAGGAAATGAGAGAATAGATTTTTCAGCCCGCTTCTCTAGCGTGCATAGGTACACATATACTATCGATAATCTAGCGTTTATTTGAAAACGATTCATAAATAGGCCGACAAATGACAACGTGTCTAGTGTATTCGAGAATATTCCAATAAATGCCGTTTATGAGGGAATCTTTCTATTTTCCGGAAAATTTCGAGAGAACGATAGCTTTTCGAAATGCTATAAAAAGGATATGAACCGATTAAAAAACAATCCGTTTTGACAATGTTGACTGCAAACAAGTCATTGATAAGCGACTGGCAGATTAGACACATAGCCATAATTGAAAACATAGATTATACGTTTTAACGCTAACATTGAAGTGGGTGGCGTCATTCAAGGGGGTAAAAAGGAAAACACGGCCGGCATTGAAAGTGTTAAGCAACAGATTTCCGCGCTCTTATACTAAGGGGCAGAGAAGGCAAGCAGGTTGGGACCCTGGAGACAGCGATTTATTCCCACTCGCCAAAGTCCTGTTGGTGATGAGGTCATCAATTTGAAGCATGTGCAGGTAAATGGACTTGTAATGAAAAGCCACATCTGGTGCACTGGTCCGCTCCATGTCATACCCACTGGGGGGACGGGTCCAGGACAGAGGACTTAAGGAATTAAGGTGATCAGTAACAGCAGAGCAGAGCGAGAGAGAGAGAGCTAGATATCTGCAAAGTCAGCATTTCTAGCATCCTCTCAGTCTGTCTGTCTGTCAGTCAGTCTGTCTGTCTGTCTGAGTGCCATAGCCTGCAGGGGCCTGTGAAGCCAACTTTCTGAACATCTTCCTCAAAGTGTGTGTGTGTGTCTGTCTGTCTGTCTGTCTGTCTGTCTGTCTGTCTGTCTGTCTGTCTGTCTGTCTGTCTGTCTGTCTGTCTGTCCATCTATCTATCTATCTCCGAGTGATGTGGCCTCTGAAGCCAATTTTCTAAAGAACCTCCTGGAAGTAAGTAAGTGAGTGAGTGAGTGAGTGAGTGAGTGAGTGAGTGAGTGAGTGAGTGAGTGAGTGAGTGAGTGAGCGTGTGAGTGAGTGAGTGAGTGAGCGTGTGTGCGTGCACACAGCACTGTTTGTGCGTATCCTTCCGTGTGGACCTGTGGTGTCAGAGTATCTGTGTGTATACCTGCCAGTGTATTCCGTTGTGTGTTTGTACTGTGTGTGTGTGTGTGTGTGTGTGTGTTTGTACTGTGTGTGTGTGTGTGTGTGTTTGTACTGTGCGTGTGTGTGGGTACTGTGTGTGTGTTTGTACTGTGTGTGTGTGTGTGTTTGTACTGTGCATGTGTGTGTACCTGAGGGCCATGGGCTGCAGAGCCTGCGAGGCCAGCCTCTCGAACATCCTCTGCAGGGGGGGGTGTAGGGGGTGGTCTTCGTCGGCCAGCGCCTGGCTACAGCGCTGCAGCAGGCGCTGGTGGAGGCCCGCCTCGCACAGGATCTGCTGGTTCCGCTCGCTGTGCACCAGGAGCTGCAGGATGTTGGCCACGGCCAGCTGCAGGTCCAGCGCGTGCTGGAAGAAGAGGAGGATGGAGGAAGAGGAGGATGGAGGAGGGCTTTTAAATATGTCAACTTTATTTCACTTTTTCTTTTTTATACATGGAAATCACATAAAAAGCTCATCAATGGTGTTTTCTCTTAGCTAGCATGGTAACATGGCTAATATTGAAAAGGTTAGTTAGATTGAACAGTAATAGTGATATCTTATCATGGTGGTGGCAGTGTGTTACCTTGGCAACAATTAATATTTCACCGGTTGGTCCATATTTAATATGTCACTGACTCATTCACTCACACACATACTCACGGTTAGCCACGCTGCCCCTAGTGGCGGCTCAGACGCACGGCACTTTGACTTGTGTTAAAAAGAAGCTGCCCTGATGGCCTGTACGTTAATGCCAAGCAAGCAGTGCAAAAATGCTTCCGCATTCGTCACCGCACGCTAGTGCGGTAAAGCGCCCTTCTTTTCAGACAAATGCTACCGTGCGTGCACCGGCGGCGGCGTGCTCGCTCAGGTGCGTGCGTGCGCCGGCGTGCTCGCGCGAGGTGCCCGCGCATGCGACACGAGCGGAGCTCAATATATATAAGTCACCGCCCCTTATTCAGTATCTAGCAAATAGCTCAATTGGCAAGGACACATGGCTGTGGATCCTATGGCTTGTTTGCTGGCGAGTTCGAATCCCATCGAAAATATTTTTTAACGTGATTTTTTTTTAACGTGTATTCTTTCGCCGATTAAGGTTAGGCATTGTTTCGGAGTTGGTTAAGGTTAGAACGGTTAAGTTTAGGCGCTGTTAAGGAGCTGGTTAAGGTTAGAGTTTGTCAAAGAGAATGGCAATATAATTTCTAAGGTTAAGGTTAAGGTTAGGCATTGTTTCGGAGTTGGTTAAGGTTAGAACGGTTAAGTTTAGGCGTTGTTAAGGAGCTGGTTAAGGTTAGAGTTTGTCAAAGAGAATGGCAATAGACAGCCTATTTCCGCGCGACCTGGGCGCTGGGCGGCGGAAAATGAAAGGCGCATTACTGCATGCCACTACGGTAAATTTTTGCACTGCTTGCTTGGCATAAAGCTACACGCGCCCTGATGCTCAGCATCTATGACACTGTTTATTAGGGCAGGGAGGTACAGCTGGACATATATATGAAGGTGTACCACTGTGGATCCATGCAAAGGTATGGATTTTTACTATACAGTCATCTATGATATACATAATCAAAAATATTTATAATATTTGAATAAAAAAAATACCATTTTGAATGAAATAGCACCATGACAATATTTTTTTATACCACCAAAACTATGAAAAACATGGTGATATAATATTTTAGCCCTAATGTGTGTCCTTGTTCAATTGACACTGGTGTAGCAAAGCATCCATGTCTGACCCTTCATCTCTTACATCTCTTTCTCAAGGACCGTGTGTCGCCCCCCCCCCCCCCCCCCCCCTGCCCCCAGTGGGCGTGTCCCATGCCCTCACCTCTGGTTGGCTGTCGGAGGTGACGGAGGCCAGGAGGTCCAGCATGGCCAGGCCAGCCCCAGGATGGATGACCACCATGTCTGCGGAGGATGACGAGGGAGGAGGGGGGTGCGAGGGGTTGACCAGGTGGAGCTTCACGGGCGCGGGGGGTCCCGACGTACCATAGTAGCCATGTCTGGTAGAGGTGTAGAGAGACAGAGGGAGGTGAGGGGGAGCATCGATGCACTCCCTGGTGAGTGTGTTTATATGCCAATGAATATTAGGTTATTATTGTGTATTATATTATTAGTATTCCGTCTAATACAAGAAATGCGTAAATATGTAAACAGTATATCCTGTTTACGACAGCTGCAATTAGTTCACATCCTGACTATGAGAAACACGAATGTGATGGCATCTGGGAGAGGAGGCGTCGCTGAGGCGTCTAAACGCCTCATCCTGTTCACTACTGGGTTTAGCTGCGTGTACAAATGCTGCTTCTATGGTAGTATTAGCAGTTTTCTGTCGTTTCTGTTACAGGTACACATGGGATAACCATGATTATGATTCATTCCACTCAGATACCATTATGTATATTCTATTTATTACGCTTATATTACTTTATACTCTGTCTATTCATTACACTCATATAACTGTATAGTCTATTATTATGCTCTTATTACTGTATATTATTATTATTATTATATTATATATTAACCTCTGATTCAGTGCACCTCTCTCTCTCTCCTGAAAACTGACTTAATGTCTGTTGATGTTTCACCTACTGGATCAATATCTCTTTCTTTCTTCCCCCCCCCCCCCCCCTCTCTTTGGAAATAGAGTGCAGGAGATCCACTGGGGTCTGTATACACAGGCAATTAAAGAAGATAGGCACGTTGATGGCATGCAAATTATGGGGTGGCGATTTCAGCCCCCACCTCCCCTAATAGAGGGAAAAGAGGAGCTAGTCTTGAAAGGCTGGAGTCAGCGGAAAAAGCCTGAGTGGGGGGGGGGGCACACAAGCCGTGTGGTGCTTTAAGACTTCCACCTACTTTCTTCATCTGCAGTGGTTGCGGGGGTTTGAGCATTTAGAGTTCCCTTCTGCTAGTCTGTCCTCCACATGAGAACATTTAGAGTTCCCTTCTGCTAGTCTGTCCTCCACATGAGAACATTTAGAGTTCCCTTCTGCTAGTCTGTCCTCCACATGAGAACATTTAGAGTTCCCTTCTGCTAGTCTGTCCTCCACATGAGAGCTTTTAGAGTTCCCTTCTGCTAGTCTGTCCTCCACATGAGAGCATTTAGAGTTCCCTTCTGCTAGTCTGTCCTCCACATGAGAGCATTTAGAGTTCCCTTCTGCTAGTCTGTCCTCCACATGAGAGCTTTTAGAGTTCCCTTCTGCTAGTCTGTCCTCCACGAGACCATTTTAGACTGTATAGTCATCTTTATTTTAGTCATATTTTATCTTATTTTATTCTTATTAAATTTTATTCTTATTCTATGCTCATTTTATTGTATTTATATTATTGGAAGCTGCTATGGTCGAGGAACCACAACAAATAGAATTTCACTCTCTTTGCTGTAAGGTACTGAAATATGTGACAATAAAGGAATCTGAATAATTTAGAGTTCCCTTTTGCCAATCTGTCTTCCACACGAGAGCAAGGTAAATGTGGAAATGCGCAGGTGGAGACAAGCGGGCCAATCACAGCGGTTGCGGTGCTGCGTGACCTTATGCTCACTTACACTGTGGGAGAGGCGCGTGTAGGCTCTGCCAGTAGGCCCTGCCAGTAGGCCCCGTCAGTAAGCACTCTGCCACCCTGCCAGTAGGCACTCTGCCACCCTGCCAGTAGGCTCTGCCAGTAGGCCCTGCCAGTAGGCTCCTTGGTCTACGCTGGACTACCGACACCCCGGACGGCATTTTTACATTTGAGTATGAATTAAACTTGAGGCCTGGGGGGCCTACAGTTTAGACTCTGGTAGCAGAGTATGAATTAAACTTGAAGCCTGGGGGGCCTAAAGTTTAGACTCTTGGTAGCAGGGGAACATGGCAGCAGTATCTGCTAGGGCTGAGCCCAAATGTTCAAACCTTCGTTTGTTACGTTGGCATTCGAATTCTAAATCAACATTCGAAATTTTTATTTTTTATAAAAAAAAACTTTTGTAAAAAGAAATTCTATTAATTTTGTTTAAACCAATGGGGTTTTTCTTCAGTTGCAGATAAAGATTAGGCTACACTAATATTATAGTATTAAAATAAACTAGGGATGTCCGATATTATCAGCCTACCGATATTATCGGCCGATATCGGCATTAAAATGTGATATCAGAAAATATCGGTATCTGTTTTCAATTCTTCAATTTTTTTTTAACATTTCTATAACCTTTATTTACCCAGGCAAGCAAGTAAGAACAAATTCAGATTTTATTTATTGTCAAAAGGGGGGGGGGGGGCCTGCATATATCGGTATCGCTTGATATTGGTTGATATCGGTATCGGAAATTAAGAGTTGGACAATATCGGTATATCGGTATCTGTAAAAAAGCCAATATCGAGCATCCCTAAAAGAAACTGATGAGTTATATTCATTAAAGAAAGTTGATTTAATTGATTTAGTTGGCTGGGGCTTCTCCCTCCCTGGGCTGGGTCTGGGGCTGAAAAGTTGATTTAATAAAAAAAAAAAATACACATTTAATCAGATTAATTACGTTAGTTCGAAAAACCCTGACGAAGTTCGAATCCCAAAAACAGGGTTCGGGGACAGCCTTAGTAGCTGCATAGGGAGAGTCATCAGGGAGATTATCTGGATGAAACGTTCCTCTCTAGCTGAAGTGAGGTTGGGACGTGAGGTCTACAGTAATGTTAAAGTTAGGTTTATAAATGACCATAAACAACCTCCCCTCCCAGGAGCGAATGGTGTGAAAAAAGGGAGTCCCGATGTTTGTACTTTCTTCAGAATGTCCCTGGCGACTCTCCCAGCTGGTGCAGGGAGCGGACATGATGTAGGGAGCGGACATGATGTAGGGAGCGGACATGATGTAGGGAGCGGACATGATGTAAAGAGCGGACATGGTGTAGGGAGCGGACATGGTGTAGGGAGCGGACATGGTGTAGGGAGCGGACGCCGAACGCGCAATTTTTTTTCCGTAGCCGCATTTCTGGCAGACACTCTCTGATTGGCCACTGACTGACGCTCTCGGATTGGCCACTGACATGTTTGCCCAATCGCGTGACGAGCTGTGTCTTTGCCCATTTCCGCGTCGAACAGCCTGCAAACTACCTGGCGTTCGAACGCCATGCTCTAAGACAAACTCTAACCTTAAAACATTTTGGGAAATTAGCTTATTTAACATCTTCCCTGGAGTTAGACAAGAAGATACATACTTTTTTGTCTCTGTGCGTGCATTTAGCTTTGGGAACAGTCGCTCCGTTAGCATAGCTTAGCTTCATCACTGGAAGTGAGGCGGGGCCGG